>NC_142946.1:9648133-9658133 GCF_046866305.1 Octopus bimaculoides
GGTCAATTGGAGTGTGTACATTTACACACGTTGTAATGACTGCGAAAGGCCGCAAGGGAAATCTGGATTTATGTCTTGCTGAGAAGCAAAAAAAAAAAAAAGGGTTAATCAAATCTGTTGATTCAAAATAGAAGTCCACGTTGCTATCCATATATTAGTAACAGCCATTCTTGATAATTTTCTGTTCAAAATAAGAAGAAATAGAAGAGAAAACGGAAAGCAACGCATAGTAGCTCCATCACAAACATGCTCGATAAATGAATACAAAATGTGCTTTTAGAGCTGTTTCAAATGCTCTACCAGTTGGTAACTGTGAATGAGCAGAGAAGGAGCAAACTAGGACACCATGTGCTCTGTCACACCCAATGCATCGACCAACGCCTTCGACACAACAGATGAGGGACATCAAAACACAGTACAAACTCGGAGAGAGGGTACTAATTTTACGTTATCTTGCCAAAGCGGAGAGAGAGTTGAATATTGGTAGAATTGTTGGACACATAAGAAATGTGCGTGTGCATGCGAAATAGGGAGGGAGTGTAACAGAGCGAACTCAATCAAGAAAGAAAAATATGATATTGTAAATTCGTCGCAAAATTGGCATCCAAACAGATATGCGCGGAAACTTAATGCAGACTTCACGGAAGGAAATACCTACAAAGAGTCGCGAAGGAAAAAGTATAAAGAAATAATATGCCCATTGGAAAGAAAAGAGGAGGTGAATTCAAATAACATCAAATTCTCAGAAAGACAGGAAAAAGTACATGAAAATAAGAAGGTCATTTTTAGAATATAACTTTATCAGTCTGGTCGAACACAGCTTTCCAAAGAGAAGAAAAGTGTTTAGACAACAACACAGCTTCTACTATACACATATATACAGACACACAAATACGTAGACACATACACACACTCGCATGTATGTATGTATGCGTATGTATTTATATTTCCCTTCTGCGAAAACTCTAGAAAGAGTAAACTAGGATCAAATGGAAGCGTTCTATAATTTACAAGGAAATTCCTTTTAAAAAATACACAATCTCCCCACCTCAATAAAAATAAAGAAACACTACACACAAAAAAAGGGAATAATATTTGTTTATATAGACACAGATATATATATTTATATATATATATATATATATATATATATATATATATATATATATATATATATATATATATATATATATATATATATATATACATATATATTTATATATATATGTGTGTGTGTATGTGTGTGTGTGTTGAGAAAAAGAGAAAATGGCGTTTCACAATTTCTAATAAATTATCGCATTTATCTGAAAAGTTCACAGGGTTGACTGGACCCCAAGGAGATTACTTTAAATAGGCTAGTGTTCTCGTTACTGGCTATTTAAAAAGCCAATGAGAACGCTTTCAAATAATCTTAATGAATGTCGGAAAAAAAATTAATTAATTTGTAACGAAATTGCTCAAATCCCCACTGAAACGCTCGTAGCAATTCGTTGTGCGTTCAGTTTTAATTTTTTTTTTAATATCCAGAGTCAACGGTAATGTAGTGGAAACATAATTACGGCAGTCCATCATCAATTGGTCGAAATACAAACTGGTAAGAAAGCTTCCCTTGCGTCTTTCCATATATTTACTGCTTCAAATTGTTGCAGAATATAATTCATTTTGTTTAATTATGCAAAACGACAATTCTCGTTTCACTGTGTGTTTATATGCATGTGTATTAAATATGCATGTGTGTAAAATATGCATGTATATTTGTGCATATGGACCAGTATGTTGTATGTATGTATGTGTTTGTGTCATAAAAATTCTTAACAATCAACTGAACGTTTTTGTAGTATTATAATTATTGCAATGTTCGTAACCCGGAGAATAATTTTTAGAATGTCAACATGGTTTCTCCTTCCTAATGCGAGGTTAACTAATATCCGTATTACATTAATCTGTAGTTCATGTCGTTTAAAAAATAGGATGGAGTGTAGTAGGAGGAAGAGGCAGAGGGAGAGGAGGAGAAAGCCTACAATACATATCATTAAGGATGCAATTAAAAGCAGCTAATTACTCCCTATTGTGACATTTAAATACATCGACATTTTCGCAGCCATCGAACTAAGAAGGGCAAGCAGGAAGGTGTATATAAGCACATACGCATGTATACACACGCACACACAAATATGTTTATGTTTGTGTTTGTGTGGTGTGTGTGTGTATATATATAAAACACAGGCATATACTTAGATACGTTCACATAAAGCATACTTAAATATATATATATATATATATAAAATTACGATTCAGTTGAATTAGGTACTTTAATTGAGGCACGAAGCCAGTTCGGTATAGTCCACACAGCTCCAAGTTAGGTGAACAGAATGTAAATAAGTAACAAGGATGTCCAGGTATCAATGCAGTACGGTTGTTTCGAGCGGTTCCATTTAATCGATCAATGAAAATATTACAACCAGTGTGAGAGAAACCGCTCTCCTCAGAGATAGATGACCATATAGATTTCCAAAATAAGGATAAATCATTTAAAAAAAATTTATATTAATATTAGAAACGAAAATAATTACATCGTTTCCTTATGCTATATTTGTGTTTTCTCTCAAATTGATGCAATATTTTCATTGCTCGATTAGATGGAGCCGCTCGAAACGGCCGTAGTGTATTGATACCTGACATCCTAGTTACTTATTCAATGTATATATATATATATATATATATATATATATATATATATATATATATATATATATATATATATATACTGTTACTATATTCAATATATATATAAACTATAAACAATTACAACGAACAAGGAGACTGGTACATCGTCAAATGTTCCTTTTAATTCTACACTGGGTCATACAGTGTGTTTAATTGCTTAAATTAACCGACACGTGTTTCTGTTGCACGGAGTATGCGCAGTTGAGGGTACAACCCACCAGAACTTGGTGAGCACCTTCATTCAGGCCCTTTCAAAAAGCATGGGTTGAAGCGAACTCTTCAGAAGAAGAATTACAACAGGATTGTTCATATTAAGCGATCGCAGACGTTTAGTACTATGTGATGACGTTAGCCATAAACTGGAATATACCTGAGAGCTAATATATGTCACCCACCTGGATATTTTATATGTATACACTGACCTCATATATATATATATATGTATATATATATGTATATATATATATATATGTATATATATATATATATATATATATATATATATATACATCTACGGGTAATGTGATACCGCAATGGAAAAAAATCAATCGTCACTAAGTGTGACTTAGGGTACTGGAGCGCCTAAATTGCTAGAAATAAGAGTTACGATAATTTTAATGCTGCAAGAAGAACGCAGAAAGTATACACACATGCCAACAGGAGAGGCAACCGCCCCTTGACCGCCGTTTATATTTAACTTCTATGACCGAAATACGTCCGAAATGCAAACGAATTTTTTGTATGGAAAGGTTAAACTGATATCCGGAGAAGGATCCTGTGTTGGTATCCGGTGAAGGATTTTGTATATTATCACGCCTTTTCTGCTGTTCTCATATACCTAACTTTTGTTTTGCTATTGTGTGAAACACCATTTTGTGATCTTCTATTGTTTAGTGTCCTATTCGAGAATGGCAGTTTAATGCTTTTGTCATTTGCGGCAAATTATAACGCCTAGGTTTTGCAAGTTGTTGTTAAAGTATAACTTAAGTAGCTTACTAGAAATTATCCAATATAACCCAACGCATTACTTCCATATAGCTGCTAATTTAAGGAATATTAAATGCTCGTAAATACCTCAGATTGCAGCCATAGAAGTTAGAAACTAATTGTAAGTACCGATGGCAGAATTCATGAAAGGATTACATAGTATGGTATTGATTAGTAATAAAGAAATATTAATCCAAACATGCGTATTACGTTCCCATGTATATGATTTAAACATCGAATCTCTGGTACTGAATACAAGGAAAAATATCTAGGGTAACTTATCATGCCTGAAAACTGTACAGAAATTTTGTTACGTTCGTGCAAATTCTTGATGAGAAATCGTGTGTTGAAACTGATAATGTAATACATGATGGTTATATTTTGCCAAATACATACACACTATACGTTTAATCTTTACTTCAGGCGTAATCTTTACTCCATGTGCGGGTAAGCGAAAGCAGGGTCTTGTAATCATTCGTCTTTGTTCGTTTGTTTGTGTTAGCAAAATTACTGGAAAACGGCTGAACGGATTTTCACCAAATTTGGCAGAAATACTCATTGGGTGAGTGGTTCGAAATAATGAAAATTTGGTTTGATTATCATCATAGATAACCTACAACAAACTACAGTAAGTTTGATTCACAGGCCATCATTGAAAAACGTTGAAAACATTTCCCAAATGCTATGCAACAATCTTCTTCAAGTCAAGCACTTACAAAGCTTAATTCAGTTCAATTGAAAAGTATGGGTAAGCAACGCATTGTAAGCGGCACCATAATCTTCGAAAAAAAAAAAAAGTATCTGTGCGCAGGTTATCCCACCTGTCTCAAATGATAGGAGACACCTGTGATAAAGAGTCGATGAATAGGCCACAGAATGTGTTAAGAAAAGGCTTTGAAAAATAACACCAACAGCAACAACAGCAATAATAATAATACGCAGTAGCAGGCAGGGGCTCTGAAGAGTTATCATGTACATTATTTTGTCTTGGCATAAAAGATGGGCTACAACAAATATTCTTCCCAATACAACAGGATTGCTTGTCCGTTGCTTGACCTTAACCAATTGAGCATGTCTCTTAGTGGCTGATATGTGCATCTCTGATCACGAGCAGAAGTATTGGGGAGCATCATAGTCATGTGTTGATAGGAATTTTGGGTGGGGTTTGGATAATTCACCTTTGGAAACATGGGTGTTTTGTACATCATCATTAAACAACCCCTATTCAGGGACCTTTTGAGCAGGATGAGTTACTCTACCTGAAGAAAATGCTGAGGTCCACCTGCAATGCCATGCGCTGTTTATTTTTCAGCATGTGGCGTATGATTAAGAGCGCGGGTACTCACCCCCATGATTCCAGGCAATGACCTGAATAATAATAATAATAATAATAATAATAATAATAATAATAATAATAATAATAATAATAATAATAATAATTCCCCAAGACACCTGGTGAAGGCTGGAGGATATATCAGCCGAAAGGTTGTGCTAACAACAAACAAGATGAGGATATATATCCGTCAAATGTAAGTAATGTAAATAATGTACATAATTCCTCATCTCTTAGATATAGAACAGTTTTGCTCAAAGTTCGGATGATTGAACGAGCGTACCAAGGGTTAAAACACAGAAAATCACCGCTGTAAAGCTACACTAAATATAAAACAAATGTAAGATAATTATATATTTCATGAGTCCTTTCTCTTAATATCTAGAATAACAAACTAGAATCCTATCTATCCCTCGGACAAAATATTTTAGAGTGCCTCACATGGATGGAATCTTTTGTCTGAATTATAACCCATGGGATTGACTAAATCGGTTTTGGGGCACTGACGGTATCAACGCTCATGCTGAGAGAGATAAATTGTCCCAGGGAATTGATATGCAACAGTGTATTTTTGCGTTAACTACATCATTTATGAGCACGAGAGAGAAAGAGTCATCCACCAGTGAGGGGTTAATTTCCATACGTTCGCGACACCGTGGTAGAAGAAAGGTTTAATGGGCGATAGCTAAAAGCGGGGTAATGGTAGGAAATGAAAAGCAATCCACTTAAACGAAAATAAGCAAGGAAAAAAATCCTTAAAATGTTACAAATTCTACGTAGAGAACATTCTTACACGAACAAACAAACAAACATTACCACTTCTCTACATAACAATACCAAAATATTCTAGCAAGATACGTTTGCATAATGGCTAAAACCGAAGCAAATGAAATCGTTTCTTTTCATATTTTTCCTTCTTCATGTATGTCTTATTTCCGTTTTTTCTTTCCATTTTTATGTCTTTATTTAAACCTCTTCCTTATTTTTCTTTCTCTCATTTTGTTACTCCTTTATATCTCTTGTACACGTTCGATTTCTTTTCTGCTTTCGTTTTTCGATTTTTTTTTTTTTAGTTTTGCTTCTGTTTCTGTGTGTAGTTCGTTGAATAACTGCAATAAAATAACCCTGTTAAATGAGCGATCTAATCAATGTGTTAGCGAGTGGCTTTTACAGAGATTCTGTTAAATGAATCCTTATACCACAGAAACAGGATTAAGACAGATTCTAGTTGACAGACGGATAAAAGGAAGATCTAAGCTAAAATTTCAATCCGAAGTAGCATCAAAGAATAAAAATTAAATAAGGTAAACAATTTACAAGTAAAATAAAGCAAAACAAACAAATGAGAACAAAAAACAAAAGAAAGGGAACACATGCACACACACACACACCCACACACACACACACACACACACACACACACACACACATACACACACGTAGGTACACGTACAAGACATACATAAACTTGTAACTGTGAAAAACATGAAATATCTTATTTTGAAAACGAACTGTCAACGTTCGTAATATGATGCATATGACAGTATAAATACGTGCATAGCTACATACATGCGTATATATATATATATATATATATATATATATATATATATATATATATATATATATATATATATATATATATATATATATATATATATACGTTCATATATATATATATATATACACTTGTATATATGCGGATATGTGTATTTTTCTGCATACACATTCGCAAATGCACGCACTAACACATAAACCCACGCCCCGCTCCCACACACCCGCACATCCACATTCACATATCGTTATGTGTACAGAGGGGAATATTTGCATTCATTGTATTTCGATTCACTATGTACGAGTGTGAGAGTAAGAGAGAGGGAGAGAGAGAGTGAGAGAGAGAGAGAGAGAGAGAGAGACAGAGACAGAGAGTGAGAGAGAGAGAGAGAGAGATTGTGTATGTGATTTTACGAGGACATAAGTCTATTATAACTGTTTTTTTACGTTTCTGTATCTTCGTTACCCTATTTATGTTCGTTGAATTCCAATTATTTTGGAACCAATAATATAATCAATGCTAATAAGTAAATAGCATTGTATTGATGATGGTTTTCGTAATGATGACGTCGATAATGAACACGAGGATGCAGACGAGGATGAGGATTATGCTGATGATGAAGTAGGACAAATTGGGATTGCTTAAAATTATGTCCAATATTGTGATGTTATAAAAACACATAGACATCACTCGTAGGCTGATATGTTTCAGTAGCATCTACAGGGTGTCCACAAAAATCAGGCTACATGGAGTAAATAAAATCGTAACGTAAACAATTAAATATAAGAAATAATTATTTCTTAAAGTGTGTGTTAATCACCATGTACCCAGACTTTGTGGACACACTGTACAACGTTCTCCGTGATTGTTCAGAGAATACTTACAAGGTAATTTTTTAGACTATAACGTTCTCCCTGATTGTTTTAGGTGTCTCGGTAGTTTCCTCCAATGGGATATCGGTGATGCAGGGAAAGTTAGGGTTGATTAAAATTCTGCGCAAGATAATGATGACACAAAACCCATAGATAATATTTGTAAGCTAATGTTTTAGTCTATAACGTTCTCACCGATTGTTTTAGGTGCTCTGTAGTATCCACCAATAGAGGAGAATATGACCAAAGACTGCGTGTACTCCATCCCATGCATCTGTGGTAGGATATACAAAGGCGAAACATGTCGCCTCCTCAAAATAAGGTAGACGAACATCGCAAAGCTGTGACGCGAGGAGATATTGATAAATCGGTTATAGCTGATCATGTATGGAAAGACTGAGACCACCTCTCCCTGTGGGATGAAGTTAAAGTAATAGACAGAGAACACCACTGGAAAATGAGAAAACTAAAACAGGCAACACATATGCTAATACACAACAACCTCTTAAGCAGACCGAGTGCAGATATGAGCAGCATATGGGAACTGGTATTAAGGAAGGACAGAAAGATATTAGATTTTTTAAGCGCTAAAATTCACTCCATAATTGCCCACGGCAATTAGTGGTTAAGAGCGCGAGCTAAAAGCTCCAAGATTCTGAGTTCGATTCCAAGCAGTGACCTGAATGATAATAGTAATATTAATAATATCGAAAAGTACCTTAGGAATGAGAACCCAGGTCCGAAATTTCCACAAGACACCTGAAGAAGGCTGGAGAGTATAACAGCCGAAACGTTGTATTAACAACAAACAAGAAGAGGACAAATAATATTACCATCCAGTGAAGCGAACATGGAATAAACAAACGGATGAACTTGTAGTCATAGAAGTTAAAAATACTAGTTCATGCGGTTAGCTGTCACCTGGAAAAGAAGGGAGGGCTTGTACGATGAAAATAAAAAAAAAGCGACCAGTACTACTCATATCTCCCACGAAACTCACATTAACTATATATATATATATATATATATATATATATATATATATATATATATATATAAGTGTATATATATATATATATATATATATATATATATATATATATATATACACACACACACATATGTGTGTGTGAAGGAGGAGGAAGCAATGCGATAATACTCGAACAGATTATAGAATGTAATTATAATTTCATAACGAAAATATTGGATTTCGGACGGTTGATGTTATGCTTGTCAAAGAGTTTATAAACGTTTGGAAGTAGCTTTAATGGGACATCGTCTTAATCGGGGAATACTTGTGTATTACGATGCGTATCTCTAGTACCACCACAAATATGTACGTACGTATACGACGTATCATAAATTAGCAAATGGCGTATATGGACATTTTAGTTTTCTCGTATAAATAAGTAGCTGGTAGCACACAATCTCATGGAGATAATTTAGAAATAGTTTTGCACTCGTGTACTGTGTCTGTTTATTTCGGTATCAAATTTTCAAGCCTTGCATTGAGGTCTATTTATTTTGTGAAACTTTTCATTTGTATTTTTCTTTCAATAGTATACGTTCATATATATTTACATATACGTATATGTATGTATGTATGTATGTATGTATGTATGTATGTATATATGTATATATATATATATATATATATATATATATATATATATATATATATATATATATAAATATGTGTGTGTGTGTGTTCGTGCGTGTGTATAGACATGCAAATATAGATGTATATGAGTGTATGTATAAATATACATATACATAGCTAGAGAATGAATATATATTTATGTGTGTGCGTATATATGAATATATATGTATGTATATATATATATATATATATATATATATATATATATATATATATATATATATATATATATTTACATACACATGTATACATCTATACATATATATATATAATATATACATACAATCTGGGCACAAACATATATCCACTTATATCTATATAGGTTTCTATATACATATAGATAAAATGAAATGCATACACACACAAACACAAAGCACACACACACACACGAACAGATGCACACATGCACATACACACACACACACACACAAACACATATATATATATATATGTCCCTATCGCTATCTTGGGAGATAAAGTAAATAGTACAGATGTAGAACACCTGAGGCCCGTGTCATTTCTGTTCTTTTTAATATATATATGGCTTCACTCATTAATCTAATTGATAAGATGATCAGTGGGCGAAAGAAACACACAACATTAACGCGTTGTTCACTTGGCAGGCAGCCTGTCATGTTGCTATCCGGCTGTTGATGATACCTCTACGTTTCAGGTAAGATACCTTACTTTCTTTGACAGTAATGTGTCAAAATATGTTTTTAATCAATTTCAGTTGATTTGGTAGATATATCAATGTGTCGGGCGGGACAGCTTTAAATAAAGTCCTTCCGTACTTTCATATATACTAATTATCAAACATATATTTAAGTTCATAATTTGCCCTCATTTATCAGTTGCCTAGGTTA
>NC_142946.1:9665633-9690633 GCF_046866305.1 Octopus bimaculoides
CTATGTGTTTGTGTTATCTTTCTAGATTGTAAGTTTAGACATTCAATAAATTGTCATTAAGAGACTGCTGTAGGCGACAGTCCGAGAGTCCACTCTGGAAGCTAAGGAAAGTGAAAGTAGAAATCTGAACGTCGTGTTTATCATATCGTCTCCTGTTTATTTTCCACCATCTATGTGTCTCCAATAACTGAAAGGAATTGTCTTGCTTCACACTATGTTTGTATGTATGTATGAATGCATGCATGCAAACATGCATACATGCATATATGTATGTATGCATGCATGCCTATACGTATTATATACGTGTCTATATATGTATATATGCACGTATGCATCCATGTATGCATATATATATATGTATATTTATGTATGTATGCATTATGTATGTATGTATGTGTGTGTGTGTATGGCTGCATGGATGCTTGCACGTATGCTTGTTTATATTTATATACACATGAAGGCGCATAGCCTAGTTTTCATAGTGCTGCACTCACGATCGCAAGATCGTGTGTTCGATTCCCTGACTGGGAGGCGTGCTGTGTTCTTGAGCAAAACACTTCATTTGATCAATAAGTGAGGTAAAAGTTGTGCTAAAAATAAAATAGAAAAAAATAAAATGAAGAAAAAAACTATAACGGGGAAATCCGAAAATGCACGCGGAAAACATTTGAAAAACATAGTCTTCGAGGAAGATATGCCCATAAATATCTACTGTGTAATGTAGAAGAGGGTGTTGCTTACGTTGCTACACCTTACATAGCGGATTCCTCGCTTGAGTATGGATGGAAGCCAAAATGGTTAAAGTGTTCCCATACATTTACGGTCTTTGTTACTAGCTATGTAATCCTTTTTGTACGACGCAGTGTATTTTACAATTAGGCTCTTGCAGAGAATTACGAAATGGTAATTGTTTCTAACGCAAACACAATTGTTGCAGTTTGTGGTGAGGAAAACAAAAGTGTTAATCAAACCTAGTTCTTGAATTGCGCTGAAAGGCACAATAGTGTCCGCAGTGAAAATTGAAATGGTAACGTAAGTAATGCCCGATAAAATATTCTATCCGACACTCAAACTATTCTACTTAAAGATAAAATGTACATTAGAAACAAGGGAAGAATTTTAGTTGATTTGATAGGCTCGAGCAATTTGCTAGTATTATTTTTGTTAACGCGAGCTAGCACAATCGTTAGCACACTGGGTGAAATGCTTAGCGGTATTACGTCTGCCATTACGCTCTGAGTTCAAATCCCGCCGTCGTCGACTTTTCCTTTCATCCTTTCGGGGTCGATTAAATAAGTACCAGTTACGCTCTAGAGTCGATGTAATCGACTTAATCCTTTTGTTTGGCCTTGTCTGTTCTCTCTATGTTTAGCCCCCTGTGGCCAATAAAGAAACATATATTTTATTAACGGCGAACAGATGGAATAAAAAAAAAACTTATTAACGGCTGCAATTACATTATGGACATAAAGAAATGGAGCTGGCAGAATCTTTAAAATGCCGGGCAAAATGCTTAACGGCATTTCGCCTGTCTTTGATCTCTGAACTCAAAATCTTCGGAGTTCGACTCTGCATTTAATCCTTCCGAAAGTTGAAAAAAATAAGTACCAATCAAGCAGTGGTATCGATGTAGTCAACTTAACAACACCACTGAAATTGCTGTGCTTGTGCCAAATTTATGCAGGTACAATCTTAAGCACGTCTTTACGGTCTGAGTTCAAATTCTTCCCCAGGTCGACTTTGCATTTCCTCCTTTCTGAGTCGATAAAATAAGTACCCGTCAAGCACTGGTTTCGATGCAACCGACTTACCCAGCCATTGCAATTGGTGATCTTGTGCCAATTTTTGAAGGTGATGAGTTGGGTCCTTAAAATAAGCACCAGTTGAGCACTGAGGTAGATGTAATCCTGCGAAACTACTGGCCTTGTGACAACATTTCTTGATGGTAGAACTGCTTGCACGCCAACAAAAAATGTTTTGGGGCAGTTTGCTCGTCTCTAGATTCTGAACTTGTCTGTAATCGTTCCGAATGTCTTTTGTGGTTGGTAAAAGTCGACAGGCCTCTCTCCGCCAAACTTTAAACATTGTGCCTGTTGTGTCGACGCCCCCAAGCGAAGAAGTAGGATCGCCCAAGACATATAAATAGAGGTAGTCTAGCCGTGGTACAGAGTTCAGTAGCTGTTGAGTATCCGTCGTGTACCGGTTGAGTAGAGATCATCCGAAGGTGCAAGAGAGCAGTAGCTTGAGACATAACAGTGCCTATAGTAAAAGCGTTATAGTTATTATTACTATTGTTACTGTTGTTGTTATGTGAGTGTGAGTGTATGTGTGTCTGTGTGTGTGTTTGTGTTGCTGCTTCAGATGACGCACTCGGCATAGTTGCTTTAGTTGTTGATGTTGTTATTGTTGTTATTGTTGTTGCTATAACTGTTGTTCTCGTTCTTGTCGCTGCTGTTGCTGTAGTTGCTAGAACTACCTGCTGGCCGTTGTATACTGGAAATTAACTTTCTGTCATATGGCAACATAATTTATCAACGTATGACATGGTGATGTTTGGAGTTCTCGTTTTATTTATTTATTTCTTTTTAGTCGTCTTTCTTTTTTATAATTTTATTAGTTTTTTTTCTCCTGTAAAGAGGAATAAAAAAACAGGAGAAGATAAGAAAGAAGAGAGAGAGGAGAAAGACCAAGCTGTGCCTTCGTGTATCTAGGTTAGATGTTGACAGCTTTATAATTGCATTAGGTACACATTGTTTATTTATTTTATTTTTCTCGTTTCTTTGATTTATCATCAGTTATCTTACATAAGATTTAATAAATATGTTAGAGTATATATGAATATATATATATATATGTATATATGTGTATGAATATAAATATATATATATATATATATATATATATATATATATATATATATATATATATATATATATATGTATATAGATGAAATATGCATATGTATATATATATATATATATATATATATATATATATATATATATATATATACATACGCATATATATGTAATATACACAAATATATATACATATAGATATATAAGTATACATTTATATACACACATATATATATATATATATACATATATGTGTATATCTATGATTATGTATATATATATCTACATATATATGTGCATATATATATAAGCATGCATATATATGCATATATATGTATGTATCAATCTGTCTATACATATATATATATAGACACAAGCATATATATGTTTAAACATATATATATTTAGAGAGATAGAGAAAATTGAAAAGAGGGAGAGCAGGAGAGAGAGAGAGAGCGAGAGAGAGAGAGAGAGAGAGAGAGAGAGAGTGAGAGCGTAAGACGGATGATATATAAATATAGATATCAATAGATATATATGTTCAGAGAAACAGAGAAGACGAGCAAGATATATATATATATATATGTATATAATATATATATGCAGCACAGAATTTTGTCAGTGAACAGGTCGCGGTCTCAAAGCGACGAAAATATTTTAAATGGCTTATAAACACCTTCCACGCTGCAATTGTTTTCGTTCCAGCACACGATCTCAGATCAGGTCACTTGCTATGCAAGTGCATCTCCGTAATCTCTCTCTCTCTCTCTCTCTCTCTCTCTCTGTATATATATATATATATATATATATATATATATATATATATATATATATATATATATATATATATATATATATATATATATATATATATATATATATATATATGTATGTATGTATGTATATATATATATATATGTATATATATATGTATATATATGTGTGTGTGTGTGTGTGGATGTGTATATATATATATATACACCCATGTTGGGTGTATATGCGCACAATGTAATTGTGTTTGTGTTGAGCAGGACGTAACCGAGTGCACAGTGTGTATGTATGCGTTTGTATGTGTGCAATGTAAATGTCATTTCGGGCTGTACTCATATGAACAGAATCTACTGAAGCCCTTTTATCCATTTTAGATTCGATCACCAAACTAGGGGTTGTGATGGTATTCGTTTTAGTTTTTTTCTCACTCATATTTCCTGTTGATATTCACTGAATGACACTTGGAGCCTACCTTTTATCGTTTATTTACTTCCACGCTAGAGCACCACTTTGTCGAACTATTAGTCGAACAAATCGATCCCAGTACATTTTTGTAGGCCCGGCTCGTATTCTATCGGTGTTTTGCCGAACCGCTAAGTTACGTAGACGTAAAAGAAAACCAACACTTCTCCAAGGTTCTACGCAATGTGACGGAATCTGGAACCCCTATGGCTAGAAAGCAAAATTCTTACCACACAGCAACGACTGGGCCCATGTCTAAAGATTTGTAATGTATATGGAAATATTCCGGTCTATGCACACACAAGCACGCACGCTTATATATATATGGTTCACTGAGCGATAACATCATTTAAAATACACAAATTACGAAAAAGCTGGTAATATTTTCAGGCAGTAGAGACACAGTAATTCATCAGATTTATATAGCATGTCATGTATCTCCAAGCAATCTTTCTGACTCAGGGCATATCATTAAATGTATTTAAAAACCAGAACACAGGTCTACGAGAAATCACGAGAAAAATCTAGAAAAACGCGGAGAATGTTAATGCAAACTGTCAAACGAAAAGAAAGAAATGTAAGAAAATCAAGATCTTTGTTCCTTTCCTGTGTAGAAATCACAATTAAACATGTTTGTGTACAAGAAGGTGACAGAGAAAAGGGTAAATCGAAAAGATATATATTCTCAATCTGGAGCAGATGGTGTCCTCCAGTGTAACAAAATGAACTTGTCCACGAGTTTGCATTTGTTAAACATTTCGCATGTGGAATTAGGAATTGTGGCGAATTCTTGGACAAATCTATGTGCGATGTTTTTGGCCTCGCATAACTTGCATCTTTTTGATCAAAGTGGATTTAGCGCAGATTTTTCCCCGGTCGTTCACTTGATTGTGTGTCGCATGCAGGTGATCTTCTGATCCTATACATGGCTAGACAACTGGACACACATGAGATATTATTAAAACCCGTCCATTTAGTGTATATCTACAGCATGAAACAATTGGGAGCATTTAAAAAAAAAAGATTGTATGTCAAATGACATATATATGTGTGTTTGTATGTGTGTGTGAGTAATTATATATAAATATATATATATGTATACCGGAGTAAGCACATAAATGTGTAACAAGGTGGGAAAAAGAGTACTCAAATACCAGAGGTAGAGTAATATGCTTTATTTAAAAGCAGCAGAAATATAACAAAAAACTGTTACTCGGAGTTTCACGTTCCCGTTCATCGGATAGTTTAGTTAGAAAAAAAACTGTCCGATGAACGGGAACGTGAAACTCCGAGTAACAGTTTTCTGTTATAATCCTGCTGCTTTTAAATAAAGTATATACATATATATATATATATATATATATATATATATATATATATATATATATATATATATATATATATCTGTCTATCATTTTATTTGTCCGCCTCTATCGATTTATATATATATATATATATGTTAACAAATATATAAACACATATATGTGCAAATACATATATACATTTTTATATATGCATGCGTATAGAGAAAGAGAGAGAATCAAAAAGAAAGAATACATAGATAGATAAATAGAAAGGTGTTATCATACGCGCTTAATTATATGAACATATGTATTTTGCAAGTCATTATATTTAAATACTAATTCTTAATGGGTATCTTACTACAACACAAACATTTATCCCGATAAAAACGAATTACAGTTTGTGCCGCCAGTTTGTCTAAGAGTATATGTTTGTATACGTGTATATACACTTATCTAACTGTATATGTGCATCTATCTATCTATCTATCTATATATATATATATATATATATATATATATATATATATATATATACGTACGTACACAGACACAGACACACAGATATTTATTTATATATATATATACAGTCACTTTCTGTGAAATTGTGTATAAGAATGTTTGTCTCTCTCTGCATCTGCATGCAAATACATAATAGATTTAAAACAAAAACAAAAAAAAACATACGCACACACACACAAACACAAACACACATACAAAAATATGATTACAAATACAGACAGTTATTATCTACAGGTGTCCAGAACATTACTGGATATTTCCTGATTAAATATCTTAAGCACATGACATTATTATTATTTTACTCCTACTCCTACTCCTACTACTACTACTACTACTACTACTACTACTAGCACAAAAAAGCCACACCACCACCACCAATACCACCACTACTACTGCTACATTCGTTATTATTATTATTACTGATCTTCTTTGTTTTTTCTTTTCCTGTTTCTTGTTGGTTTTATTGTCATTAGCGACATGTCTTTATAAACTGTCACATGTTCTTAGTTCAACCAGTCTTCCCGTTTATGTTATTTACATTTCTCTATGTTTCTTTTACTATATATATATATATATATATATATATATATATATATATATATATATATATATATATATATATATATATATATATATATATATATATATATATGTAAGTATGTATATACATATATATAACACTTACTTTCCTATTTAGTAATGTGTCAATATTGGTATAATTATTTTATGTATACATTTAGGTATTTACTCTGTGCTTACACTTAGTAACATATACACGTATATGTAATTCGATTTTATATTATTTGTATTGCCCCATATACATATATCTATACATCTATGTATACTAATATATGCCCACATATACTATATATAATATATTATACTTTCTCTTTCTCTGTCTCATTGTATATATATATATATTAATTTATAAATATATATCATATATCATATATATATATATATATGATAAATATATTATACATTTACCCACATATACATGTATACATACACGTGTGTGTATATATAATACATGATACATATATTATACATATAATACATATACACACGTATAAATATGCATATAAATGAATGTATACATTCGTGTGTGCGTATATATATATATATACTTTTTACTCTTTTTCTCTTTTACTTGTTTCAGTCATTTGACTGTGGCCATGCTGGATCACCGCCTTTAGTGGAGCAAATCGACCCCAGGACTTATTCTTTGGAAGCCTAGTACTTATTTTATCGGTTCTTTGCCGAACTGCTTAGTTACGGGTTCATAAACATACCTGCATCGGTTGTCAAGCAATGCTAGGGAGACAAACACAGACACATAGACATACACACACACACACACACACACACACACACACACACATATGTATATACATATATACGACGGTCTTCTTTCAGTTTCCGTCTACCAAATCCACACACTAGGGTTTGGTCGGCCCGAGGCTATAGTAGAAGACACCTGCCCAAGATGCCACGCAGTGGGACTGAACCCAGAACCATGTGGTTCGTAAGCAAACTACTTACCATTGCGCCTATATATATATATATCATTTAGTATACACCGGAAGAATGCCAATGATGGTTGTCCTTCTTTCTCTACCGTTTATATTTACGTTTTGCTTTCTCTTCCACCTGAAATGCTTGTCTCCACGTCTTTTTTCTCATGTGTTCCCACTAACCAGCATTTTGCGTTTACAAACAAGACGTGTCGCGGGTATCTAAGCCTAAACGAATGCTTGGAGACATAAGCTATGATATGTGAATCTGCTCTTCATTTCTGTTGACTAGTTCACACGCTTCAATAATTCTTTGAGGATGTCCTTGGTCATGAATCTTTTCATAATACTCAAAGAATTTCATGTAGCCCCAGGAGAAAAATTCCATGGGAGTTAAATCTGGTGACCTCGGTGCCACTTCAGTTGGCCCGCAACGACCGAGCCATCTCCCGGGAAAATGTTCATTGAGAAAATCACGAACCTGCAATGCATAATGGAGCGGGCCCCATCCTGTTGAAACCAGACAAGATTTCCCCTTCCAAGTGAATGTACGTGAGACATCATCTTGTTGCCAAGGATGTCCAGATACGAATCACCTGTTGCAGAGCCCTCAAAATAAAATGGTCCAATTATTTGATTGTGCCAAATCTCACACCACGCTATTACTTTGGTATATTTGGAACTGCAGAAAAGCCTCGCATATTTTTACTGTTCCACTCGCAGATTGCGCTTGTAATGTACGAATTAGCCGGTCGATTTCTCTTTCAGAAAATCCCAGTTTATCCACAATCTCATTTAAGCATTTACTAACAAAATCTAGTCTCCAATTATTATTGGTATGAATGTGAATTCATAGTCTGGATATAGAAGCTGGTGGTCTCGAAGCAGTTGTCCATAGATATATTCTTTTTCTTTGATTTTCAAAGAGATATTTAAATATGCAGGGCAGCTGACCTCTATGATGATACATAGCTTTGCCCCGATGTCCCAAACAACACCGTCTTGTTGATTATCTGCTTCCATCCAATGAAGATTGGTTTGCGAGTATTATCAGCAGTTGTGAAAAGAGATTAAAAAAAGAGAATGTTAGCAAATTTCACATATTGCAGGATGGAGCCTGACTTTATGGCCACACTGTAAATATATATATATTTATGTGCGTATATATATATATATATATATATATATATATATATATATATATATATATATATATATATATATATGCGTGTATATACGATAGAATCTTCTGATTTAAAATATTTTAGCATCTAAAGTGTCTCCAAGGTTTTCTATACCTGTCAACTACATATTTTATTGCTTATGATATTCTGTTACTAAGCATTTCATGATGTTTGTTTTCGTACGATTCTACGTAGTTTTACTTTGCTGTCGGGTTATGCTTTGTATCTAATCTTTTTCTTTGTCCACTTTTATGTGCTTTAATATTTCCTTTATAGTAAGTGCATGAACAACCGATGCGATTGCGCTGCACACGTGTGCAACATGTAAGAGTTTATTTAAGTATACACAGTGCCTAATCCACGCAATTAGTTCTAATAGGCCAATAATTTACCCGGGAAAAGTTCATACGTGTATGTTAAAAAACATATACATGTGCAGAAATAAACCCGGTGTAGTTTCAAATAATTCTCTCTACTATAGTCATAACGACCGAAATTCTAATGGGATGAAATTAATCTATTATATCGACTCCAACGTTACTTAGTTCATCAACATCGAAAGGATGAGTGAAAAAGTGGACCTCGGTCCTGGTAGGTTCAAGTTATAAAATGGGAATATCTAGTGGAACTAACCATATAATACTCAGTTCGTTTCGCACAAGGTTTTCTGCAGTTCTATAAGAATATCTGCTAACGGAATGTATGGCGCATGTATATTTTAATAAATACACATGTCCTAGTAGACCTTTAAATTATTAAATGCGTTCTACCAGGGAATATCCTGCGATACATATGAGTAAATCAAGCGGATGTTATTGAATTTTCGAGACTAGCTCTAATGATCTCGTTTTCTTTTCTCTCTTACTGCCCCGTTCTTGCTCCAAGATGAACTTACGTGTACGTTATTGATATGAAGGCAATTTATATATATTTCTAAATGTACATTAGTGGATGGGTGTATATATGTCTCTTCTATTTTTTAGTTATTTTAAATCTTCCACTGAAGATGGAACCGGTTTCCAACAAAGATAACACAAACAAATTCACATTTGGAACTTGAGAAATGTTTCGCATATTTTTACTGTTCCACTCACAGACTGGACGTGTAATGCACGAATCACCCAGTCGATTTCTCTTTCTGAAAATCCTAATTTATCCAGATTCATCTTTAAGCATTTACTAACAAAACCGAGTGCTCCAATTATTATTGGTATGAATATGAATTCATAATTTGGACATAGAAGCTGGTGGTTTCGAAGCAGCTGTGCATAGATATCCTCTTTTTCTTTGATTTTCTAAGAGATATTTATATCTGAAGGGCAGCTAACCTCTATGATGGTACATACCCATGCCCCTCTGTCCCAAACAACAACATCTGGCCTGTTATGCTTACATTTGACAGAGGTTTTGATAGGAATATTCCACCAGTATTCCTTGAGTTGGTGTTTATGAATGTATTCCATAACAGAGGGATTTTCTAAGTTCATTTCAGGACAGTCTTCTTTGAGGATGGTATTGTAAATACAACATCGTACCGCATAGAGAGATAGTACCATGACGACATTTTAGGACAGCTGCCAATGACATGCGTGATGTCTTCCACAGAAACCTGACATAGACTACATATGCGGTTGCCCCCTGGGATGTATTTATGTGTGTATATGTGTGTGTAGGAGTGTAAGTATATGTGGTGTACTTGGATATAGAGAAAACATAAATAGAAATATTTTGGAGAGGAAGGGGTAAAGCGGGGAGCTAACAGAACCGTTAGCATGCCGGTGGGGGCAGGATGCTCAGTGTCCTTTCCTCCGTTCTTACGTACTGCCGAAGACGACTTTGCATTTCATCCTTTCGGAAACGATAAATAATAACCAGTTGAACACTGGGATCGATTAACCGACTTAATTTCTCCCTCAAAATTGCTAGTCTTGTGCTCAAATGTGAAACCAAAATCTTTAGTACGATCAGCAAAGCGGTTGGCGGCATTTTGTTCGTCTTTGTGTTCTAAGTGTTCAAAAACGACTTTCTCTTTCATCCTTTTCGTTTTCAATTAAATAAGTACCAGCCGATAGCTGTGCTCAATATAATCGATTCAGCCCCTCCATCGAAATTGCTGCATTTGTGCTAAAATTTAAAACCAATGCTTCGGAGAGCGGCATTAAATGTAATTTTCGCTGTTTGAAAGTGAGGCAGTCCTCTACTTCCCTGCATGTTTAACTGACTAAAAATCAACCGCGGACGTAAACTTAATGAATAGTATGGCGGAATAATATAGTTCAAGCGTTTGATAATTTATCAATCTAATAAATAAAAGAAAAAATGTTTATGAATTAATTATTTTTAAAAGTTAAGAATATTTAATATTTATGAATATAATATATTTATTTATATTTTAAATATAATTTTATATTTAATTGTATCTGGCGAGAATCATTCTCTTTTAGTGTCATATTAATTTAACACATTCACCGGTTTGATTTCCGCTCGTATACTTATTTATACATAAGTAAATGACTAGAAATTAGACAGGTGGGTGTATTAAATTAATAAGACACTAATAGAGAATGACTCCCCCCAGATACTATAAAATATGCTTCAACACACGAATTCACAAAAATGATCTTGCAAACCAAATACAAAAACGAAATATAGTTTTGTATATGATCCCTCAACCAATTGTTGTCATATTTGTCTACTTAGAATTTTAAATAATCCGGTTAATTTATTAACTTCAACATATATAAGAATTTCCAAAAAAACTTAATTCCTTTTAACTATAAGTTTAAAATAATATTTTCTCAATTAGAACAGTAACTAAGTTTTATACTTGAGATCTACTGAACTGGACGTAGGTATAGGTGTTTAATATTATATAATAGTAAGTTTAGTCAATGACATGGTTTTAGAAAACGAGTTTATAAAATTCAGGTACTTCTGAAGAGGATAATAAACAGACATTTATATACAGACGCATACATAAATCAAGTCATATATATATACATACGCACAAATACATCATAGATACATTTATGTGTATAAATTGTGTAAGTGGTCAAAATTTTAATGCAAATATCTACAAAACGCAATTATTTGTATACTAACACCTAGACTTGCACAAACGTGTACGTGTGTTTGTATGTATCAACACACAGACACACACACATATATATGTGTACATACATACCCACGTACACACACACATGTGCACACACATATGTTTACATATATATATATATATTGATATATATGCAAACATATCACATAAGCGTGTGTGTAATATATGTGCGGGTGTGAGTATGCCTGTCTTCGCTTATTCAGTTGAGTTAATTTTTTTTTTTTTTACTGTTATTCTTTTCTGTATGTCATTCACACTGTCATCCTGCATTGTTCTGTATTTATATATGTATTAATATATTCTGGTTTTGTTGCTAGTCAGATCTGACATTGCAGAAGAAATAAATTGCCTGTCAATATAAGATAATATATGTACGTATATATACATACACCCGCACACGTACCCACACCTACACCACAAACAACAGAGACACACACACACACACGCACACACACTCACAAGCTCATATATATATATATATATATATATATATATATATATATATATATATATACATTCACACAAATACACGCATGCAAAGTACATATACCTTGTTGCACGTATAACATATGTAGCAAGCACGCGTTAGGATCCTGATATATATGAATACTTACATACATAATACATACATATATGCAAATATATATACGTATATATATACAAATATATATATATTTAATATACATAAATCTATCCATACATAGTTAGACACGTACACACTCATACTCGCATATATATATATATATATATATATATATATATATATATATATATATATATATATATATATATATATATATATATATATATATATATATATATATATATATATATACATACATATATATATATATATATATATATATATATATATATATATATATATACATATATATATATATATATATATATATATATATATATATATATATATATATATATATATACATATATATACGTAAGTGTGTGACAGTTTGTGCGATGTATGTGTTGGTATACACATAAACAGAAATAATACACATTGGGTTGTGTACATGTGTGTGTGTGTGCGTGTGTGTGCGTGTGTGTGCATTCATTTACATATGTCCATATTTATATAAATAAATATTTGTATCTATATATACCAATATATACGTACACATCTATATACACGTATATATATATGTATGTGTGTGTGTGTGTGTGTGCGTGTGTAGATATATATGCATGTATACATACTGAGAGAGAAAGAGAGAGGGATAAAGAGAAAAAAGAGAGATAGAGTGAGAGAGAAACAGTGAGAGAGAGTGGAAGAAAGTGTCAGAGACCAAAAGCAAGACTTAAAGCTATTTATATTATGTCTATATAGAATTTATTCTCTTGAATTTGCGTCTATTTCTCATTGTTTGACTTTTTTCATTTTTTCTTAATTTGCAAGGATGAACGAATAAATAAAGAAATCTGTCAAATTAATTTATGCGTTGTACATTTTGTCGTTGTGCTCATCAAAGTATGCAATATTGTCTGTATATCTCTATTCATAATTCCCCAAAGTTTATCTCTATTTTGTAGTGTCGATTCATTTTGATTTATTGCATTTCATTATATTATTACATTAGATAGGTATGTTTCCTGTTTATTGAGCTCTGTGCTAAAATTCTTTGTACAGTAAAAATATTTCCTTTATGTTCGAGAAATATAGATTCAAATGTAATTTAGAATTACATTTCCGTACGTTCAAATAAAATTAATTTTCTGTACGTTAATTTTGGTTACTAGAGCAGTGTAGAAAGGGGTGTATAAAGCATTTATTAGAATTCTCAAAATTTGGGCGGCCTCTGTCATTTTCCATGTTTCCTTGATATGATGGTATGCATATAAATATGGATATCTTACAAGACTGTATATGTAACTATTTACGATGGCATATTTGGGACGAAAATACAAGGGAGCTCTGCAAAAGTGCATTATATATGGGCAAATAATAGATATGGCAAATATATAGATGTAGCAAATGCATAGATAAGAAGATTGATAAATGGAAATACAGAGAGATATAGAGAGGGAAATGCATATATATTTTTTTATCATTTATGCGTCCCTATATATTTTTTTATAAGCTCAATATGACTGAATTTTCAATCATTGAACATTTACACTTATATTATTATCTGTTTCTTTTTTCTGAACCGAAAAATGTCGAAACCGGTTTGGTGTTTGAATAAATCTATCATGTATATATATATATATATATATACATATATATATATATATATATATATATATATATATATATATATATATATATATATATATATATATATATAGAGAGAGAGAGAGAGAGAGAGAGAGAGAGAGAGAGAGAGAGAGAAAGATTGGGCTGCTTTCAGTTTCCGCCTATTAAATCCACTCACAAGACTTTGGTGTACCTGAGGCTATAGTAAAAGACACTTGCCCAAGGTGGCCCGCAATGTGACTGAGTCCACAGCAATGTGGTTGGGAAGCATGCTTCTTGGCACATTGCTATTCTCGAGTTCCACATTTATATATATATATATATATATATCGTGGGTGTATGTGCGGGGAGGGGGTATTTGTGTACGCGCGCTTGTATTGAAAATGTAGTCAATTTAATGGGCTACAACACTTTTCAAAACAAAAATTGCCCTTTTGTTAAAGATGGCAGATTATCAGATAAATAGAAAATGAATATGCTGCTTTACAAGACAGAAACAGTAGGCTGAGAGTGCATATTATTTTCACATATATCATTAAGCTTAGTTTCCTTCCTTACGGATGTTAACTCCATAACTACCCGGTGCACTTTTTGTTTTTCAGCTTATTTTTTCTGTAGATCGATAGAAAAAAAAATCAATAAAACTAATATATATGGCTAGATTCAATTAAATACAGAAAAATCGTCACGTATCGGTCTGAATCTGAAAACAGCTATAAAGCACCATTGTAATACATTCAGAACGAACTTAGACCAAAAGAAAAACAATAACAAAATATACTAAAAAAAAAACCAATATCACTTGTATTTTTATACTTTTACATCAATGTCAATCATGTACCTTATTGTTGTTGCAGTTTTGTTGTTTTTTTATGTCTTTTTTAACAATACAAATTGTATATGTAATAACAGAATAAGGAATAAAACATATATAACATAATAGAAAATAACACGCGTAAATAAAAGCTTACATACATTTTAATAAAGTGTATACAAAAAAGTGGAGAAAATGAAAATTAGAAAAAATATACAAGAAAAAAGAGCTATAGAAAACACAAATATACAATCATGTAACATCTATTACATCTCTAATAGATGTAAACTTCGAATGTCAAATCCAAGGCAGCTCTATGTGCCGTGACAAATTCTAGCGACATACACGATTTCATTCGCTTGTTTTAATTACTTATTCACCTGTCCAAGAACAAGTTCTCTCTCATCTATCTAACAGAGCATCTGATATCACCTGCTAGCTCTCGCTTACTTACTTGCTTGCTTGCTTGCTTGCTCAATTAAATATAAGTCATAAAAGAAGGAGAAGAAGGAGAAGAAGAAGAAATAAAAAGAGGAGGAGGAGGTGGGGGTGGGAAAGAAGAAAACAAACCATACTCTTTTACAATGCGTTCCAAATTCCGACAAAATGTTCCTGCTTCGGCAGATAATTTGCAGTGTTAAACGTTTCATTTTCACTCTAATAACTTGACGCATTTTTATGGATTGTGTTAGAAGTTAACATAAGCGGATACACAAGGATTCATTTTGTTGCTGTTGTTATTCTTTTACATGTTGTTATTGGTTTTGTTGCTGTCATCATCATCATCATCATTATTATTATTATTATTATTATTATTATTATTATTATTATTATTATTATTATTATTATTATTATCATTATTATTATTATTATTATTATTATTATTATTATTATTATTATTATTATTATTATTATTATTATTATTCAGGCGGCGAGCTGGCAGAATCGTTACTGCGCCGAGCGAAATACTTAACGGTATTTCGTCCGTCTTTATGTTCTGAGTTCAAATTCTGCCGAGGTCGACTTTCCTTTCAGCTTCTCGGATAAGTTAAGTACCAGTGAAACACTAGGGTCAATGTAATCAACCAGTTCCCTCTCTCAAAACTTTCAGGTTTTGTTATTATTAGGCCCTATCATCATTATTATCATTATTATCAGGCCTTATTATTATTATTATTATTATTATTATTATTATTATTATTATTATTATTATTATTATTATTATTGTTATTGTTCCTATCATTATTCCTTCCGCCTTAGCGATAGCGGAAGCATTGTTTTACAGTTGTGTTTGTTTGTCTGTCTGTGGACAAGATATCTCAAGAACCGCTGGATGGATTTGGATGAAACTTTCAGGGATGTTTGGCCTTGGGACTAGCACGACCTGATTACATTTTCTGATCGATCCGGCATCAGACAAGGATTCTGGATTATTTTTCCTGTTCTTTTACTTAGTTTTTGAGAACGGTTGGGTTCATTTTTGTATTCTCGTTTGTGAGAGTAGACGAGTTTATTTCAGACATTCTCATTTTAAAAATCATCTCTGACTATCGTTGAGAGGACGTTGGTGTTGACTTAGCGGAGGTTTGCGCTCTCTGCGTAATCTTAATAATATTATTATTGATACTAAAGTATTATACTATTATTATTATTATTATTATTATTGATACAACGCAGGAAAAAATGCACCGGTGCCTTTAGTCATCTATCCAGTCACAACAAGGACCTCAGACAGATAATACTTGCCTTAAGACATACGATGAGCCCAATAAAGCTGCTTTTTGAAATACATCAATCTTGCAGGGAATTTCCAGTTATTATTATTATCATTATTATTATTATTATTATTATTATTATTATTATTATTATTATTATTAGTATTGTTATTATTATTATTACTATAATTAGGCGGCCATTTGACCTGCTAGTAACAGAAATCAAATCTCCTTCAAATTACTCTATTGCATTCGGTAAACGTTAAAAGGAAGGACATATATATATATATATATATATATATATATATATATATATATATATATAAACAAAAGCTGTCTTACATAGATTATACCTGAAAAAAGTAACAAAACAATGATTGAAAATAAAAGAAAACAAAAGGCTGGATCATCTTTGATTATATAACTGCACGACTGGAGCTGGCATGGGGTTAAACAACAACGGCAAAAACAACAACAACAACAACATCAAAAACAATAACAAACAACAGCAACAGCAGCTGCAGCAGCAGCGAAAGCAACGACGATGACCGCAACAACGGCAGCATCCGAAAAAATAGCGATGATAACGATTTTTTTTTGTTTTTTTATGGACGTTGTGCTTGAAGCGAATAAAAAAAAATATTAACTTGCGGAGGAACATAGCGTAACGCTGTCATTAATATTAAATGAGAGTCTCTATTAATTAAATGAGAGTCTCTATTAATTTAAAAACTAAACAAATGAAATACAGAAGAAAATAAACATAAAAATAAATTGGAAAAAAAAAACTCACTTGGTTGTGTGATTCGGTGTTATGATATCCTATTTTAATAACTAAGATATAAAGAAGAAAAAAAAAATAACAAAATAACTTTGAGAAAATGGGTTGGCGACATTATAGGCATCATAAAGTAATCGATTATCAATCACTGATACACGGCAGTTATTTCTACTCGATTACTTGTCTTCATGCCTAATTAATCAACCATTGTAATTATTTCTGTTATTATCATTATTCCTGTTATTATTATTATTCCTGAAATAATGTTGATGATCATGATGATGATGATGTGGAGGAGGAGGAGGAGGAGGAGGAGAAGGAGGAGGTGGTGCTGGGTGAACAGGATGTTGATGCAAATGCTGACAATGGTGATGATGATAGTGATGGTGGGAAAGTGATTGTCTTGATGGTGATGATGACGATGATAGTGATGTTTGCGATGATCGTGTTGCTGACGATGATGTGGGTGATGATGTGGACGATAATTAAGATGCTGGTAACGAAGACGATAACGATGATGATGATGGTGGTAATAGTGGTGGTAGTGGTGGTAGTATTATGGTAACTGGATGGTGATGGTGATGGTGATGGTGATGAAGGTGATGGTGATAGTGGTTATGATGTTGACGATGATGACGATGATGATGATGCAAGGAAATGACGATGGAAACGATGCCCGTGATGGCAATGGTCGGCGTTATTACCCATGTCATCATTAGTACGCAAACCACCAACGCCAGTTCCAGCGCCGAAACCACAATCGACACCACAATCGTCATCGTCGTCGTCGTCGTCCTCCCTCCTCCTCCTCCCCTCCTCGTCATCATTATCCCCTTCCTCCCCATCCTCATCTTCATTATCTTCATCCGCGCTCACCACCTTCATAATCATCATCATCATTCATCAACAAAGACTGCAAAATCACTAAGTATTTCTTTATCCCTATCCGCACCAACATCTGCCACCATTATTATTGCTACCATTATCATTGTTATTGTTATTATTGTTGTTGTTGTTGGTGGTGGTGGTGTTACTTTTGTTGGTGGTATTCAGACAACGCCAGATGAAAATTGTTTTTGCGTATTTCCCAGGAGTTTAATGACTTCAGGACTTCGTGTTCCGATAAACGCACTAGAAATGAGAATGATTTTATTTTACTTAAATTACTAACTTTGTCTAACCACATCCCAAGATGAAAATGACTGACAGATACACACACAGTACACACACAAACGAAAGACATGATACCGCAGCATTTGCAACAGAGATTGTACAAGGAAAAGATTATGAACATCTTCATAAACGAATGATCGAAGAAAAATATTTCGAACCATGTCACCAATGATTATGAAGATATTGACCACAGTACTTAATACTAGCACAGTGACAAACATTCAAAGTCATTCATATAGTATGTTGGTTGAACCTAGTCTTCTTTCTGTTGCAATATATAATTTGTGTCTCAGAAAAAAAAGAATTGAAAGTATTTTGTAAAATCAGTGTTTTTAGCCGCAAGCTCTAATTCACAAGAGAGAGGAAGAAAATGTTTACATGTTAAAGCAACAATAGCGTTGAAAGCGAACTATTATCAAGACAGCAATAAGAAGCATTCACTGAAAGAAATTTCGGGAGAAATGTTTGTTAGTAGAAAGAGGAAAGATTTATGCTAGCATCTACTGCGCTTTTGAAAACGAGGGCTTGGTTCAACAGCAAACTGAATTGTTTAAATATAACTCCACCCAAACACTTTTGCCCCACTATATAGGGCAAAGAATTAAAAACGTGGCAATAAAAGAAATTCAATATGATGTGGATCTGTGACCTGCCGTCTCTTTTGTATCGAAGTATGGGCGGGTTTTAAAACAGGGCTGAAGAGAAATGACGTTTGAGAAAAAAGTCAAAATGGGTTTCTAAGAACGGATTACCTCCGAATGCTATAAAGCATTACGGATGCTGATCCATTTGAGAGTGCTGAGACAAGAGATCTAATTTTGCTGGGGTAGACCAAAATGCCTAGTTGATACACGTGATGTAAGAATAATTTCAAGACCGAAAGACTTCCCTTCTGCAAAATGCACATCATTTGAGTTGTCTTCCACAAGACACATTATGAACCATAAGGGGTGAAATCACAATTAGACCTACGTACCAGAGTGCTATGGTTACATAGAACTACATGATCCAAATGCTGCTTAAGGGCTCTATTGTCTTACATCTAACCTTTCCCTTGCTGTCTTTACTTCATTACCTACCCTTCAAAAAAGTAATTCCATTTAATTCCAAATTCAATTTCATTAGTTTTAAACCCTTCTCTTCTCGTCTTTCCCAGCTTCATTTATTATAGTATTTTACCTGTGCTACACTTAAATTTTTCCTGCTGGTATGCAATTTACTGCGACGCGCTATCAGTTCACTAAGCTATATGTGTGTGTGTGTGTGTGCGTTTCTGTATGAGTCTGTTTGCATGCATACATCTCACGATATTATGAATGAGTTGCTCGTTAAAACAGGCTTTGTCACTTATCATTTAAGTATTGAGAAAATAAATACCATTCATGTACTGGAGCCACTTATGTCGATCGCTACATCCGCGTTAATACCATGGTCACAATTCTTTTAAAATCCGTATTATTTTCGTGTTCTTTGATATACAGATTTTGAAAATATACATTTTCTCAAAAATGAATATATGAAGGATAACATAAAAGATATCGATCCTGGTATAATGTGTTTGTCTTTGGTATGATTTAAGAGAAGAATAGATAACAGGAATATATTTAAATGAATAGAAAATATTAGTTTTAATGTATTAAGAATTATTGTAAAGTCTTGGGGTTTTCCCCGAGTTCTAAAGCGAACGGAATGGAAGAATACTTCATATATTCTTGTCTAAAACAAAACCATAAAATACACCATTTTGTTCTGTGTTAAGTGCTTTATTTACAAAATAAACTTAAACGTAACGAAGTATATTTACTTAGGCCGTAATGAAAATTTTGTCAATTTTCTGGATAATATTTTGTTGAATGTTATGACGAGAGCTTTTGAACTAAGTATTAAGGAGGGTTAGAAAAGAAACTCTCTGACGATTTTACTGCGCTGTTTCGAAATCGACTGTTGTAATGTATGCTATCTTATAATGATGAAACCAAGAGGCATATGTTATATAATATTATATAAGTTATATTTGTCACTTTATTTCAATACAACACGTTTTTGTTTATTGTGGTGAAGAAAACAAATAATGTGAGTGTCAACTACCTGTCACAATACTACCACATCTGATTAATGCTATGGATTATTGTGAATCGTTTCATTTTACATTTTAACGTATAAATCTTGCCGACTTCCGATTGGAATATTTTTGTTAATTTACTTACGTGTTTTTCTCCTTGTCTCCGTATTCTTTCTGTTGAAGAGCGTAGCTCGAAACGTCAAAGACTTTCCGTATTCCCGAGCGTCATACTACTATATACTTTTGTTATTTACACCACCTGTCCTCGTCTGTTGTTATTATTTGTATATTCTCCCATATATATATATATATATATAAATTAACACACACATAAACAAACACACGCACACACACACACACACACACACACACACACACACACACACACACACACACATATATATATATATATATATATATATATATATATATAATACATGTATGTACATGCATATGTGTATATACTCAGATACGTACACATACACACACGCACACACAGACACAGATATATATGCATATGTATATGTATATATACATATATACATATATATGTAACATATTTGAGGACAGATATATAACAAATAATAACTTTATTTAGCAAAAAATGCTATGAGGATAAAAATTAACTTTCTTTTCAATAAACCACCTACAGCTTCAACAACTGCTTCTATATGATATCTAAATCATCTACATGATCGAATCAAGTGGTCCTGATTCGTTCTGTACATTACTCTGACTATGGCAGCTTTCATAGAATCTTTGGTGTTATGGGCACGTACATTGACCTCTTTTCTCAACAACTGTCAACATGTAATAGTTCAATAGGGAATTAGGAGGCCAAATGCTAGGACTTATGTGATCATGAAAATGTTCAGCCATTTATTCCTGTGTTACTAGACCTGTGTGTGATACTGCAGAATCTTACTGAAACACATATGGCCTTCCATTGCATACAATATCTATCCAGAGCATAATAATTATTTCCAGAGCATAATAATTATTTCCAGGACCTCAATGCAGGCAGCAGATTTAACGCCAAAGCTTTGTGGAAAGAAGTAGGGATACATTACATGTCCTTCAATGCTGACAACCCCTAAAACCATAACAGTTGCAGGAAATTTTGTATGCAGCATACAAGAAGGGAGAAGGGAGTTTTTGTATTCACCATAAACATTTATGGACACTTTATAGAAATACTATTGCGTATATTAATAACAATATTGACAATAGATGCAATAGCGGGCAGTGGCTCTGATCTTACCTGATTGGAAGTGTTAACATATACATATTTGGTATTGGTGTAAAAGATGGGTGACAATAAATATTTTGCTCAATACCAAAGATTTGACTGTCAGTTGATTGGCCTTAATCAGTTGAGCATGTTCCTTGGTGGCTGACGATATGTGCATCTCTGAACATGGACAGGAGTAGTGGGGGAGGATAGCAGGAATGTTACGGGAGTAATTCATTGGACTTTGATTTAATCCACATCTAGAAACATGCATGTTACTTTCGGCATCTTAAAACGGAATGGCCTACTTAACATGCAGAAAATTGTACGTGTGCATGCTCAAGCGCTGTTTACCAAGATATGTAAACCACCCTGTCCCCGCACATATGCATGTAATGTATGCGCCCGGTGCATATATAACAGCCGGGTAGTTATGGTGGGCTTATTAGACTTGGTATATTTGTACACCAGCGTCACATTGACGCTGTGGGCTGCTAGCTCAACGTACGCCATAAATATAAGACTGCTGAATAATATTATTAATAATAATAATAAACCTTTCTACAGGAGGCGCAAGGCTTCAAATTTGTTACATCAACCTCAGTGTTTCACTAGTACTTAATTTATCGACCCCGAAATGATGAAAGGCAAAGTCGACCTCGGCGGAATTTGGACTCACATTGTAACGACCAACGAAATGCTGGCAACCATTTTTTTTCTGGCGTGCTAACGATTCTTCCATCTCGCTGCACCAATGATAATAATAATAATAATAATAATAATAATAATAATAATAATAATAATAATAATAATAATAATAATAATAATAATAATAATAATAATGATAATAATAATAATAATAATAATAATAATAATAATAATAATAATAATATCAATGATGATAAAAATAATAATAATAATAATAATAATAATAATAATAATAATAATAATAATAATAATAATAATAATAATAATAATAATATGAAAAAGGAGAAGGGAGAATAACAACAACGACGAGGATGATGACGATGATGATCATGATAATAATGATGATAATGACGATGACGACGACGACAGTGATGATGATAATAATATAAATAATGATAATAATTAACTACAGCAGTAATAGTAGCAATAATAGCAGTAATGGGAATGAGGATGTTGGCCATGATAATAGTGATAATGATAATAATAATAATAATAATAATAATAATAATAATAATAATGATAATAATAATGATAATAATAATAATATTAATAATAATAATGATAATAATAATAATAATAATAATAATAATAATAATAATAATAATAATAATGATAATAATAATGATAATAATAATAATGATAATGATAATAATAATAATAAAAATAAACATAATGATAATGATAATAATAGTAATAATAATGATGATGATGATGATGATGATGATGATGATGATGATGATGATGATGATGATTATGAGGATGATTATTATGATGATGATGATGAAGGGGCAGATAATAGCTTCATGTTTTCAAACAATACAAGAGAATAGAGGGATAGGAAATGTCTAAAGTATATAGGACGCAAAGAAGGGTTGGTGCTGATCTTCCTATGTCAGTACCATATCCAACCCACTGTTTAGTCCGGTGGAAAAAGTGAAAAACAATGAAAAGGAAATACAGCAAAAAATGTAGTAACGAGCGGCTCTCGTAATTATTGAGAATGACATGAAATAGCTTTGAACTATTTTCATCCGAAATCGTTCTCATCGTTAAGAAACAAGTTTATATATATATACATATATACATACATACGTACGTACATACATACATACATACATACATGCATACGTACGTACATAATTGCGTACGTACATACATACCTACGAACGAACATACATACATGTATATATATATATATATATGTATATATATATATATATATATATATATATATATATATATATATATATATATATATATATATACATATACACACACACAAATCTCTATACGTATGTATACATGTGTATATATATATATATATATATATATATATATATATGTATGTATATGTATATATATATATACATATATGCACACACACACACACACACACACACACACACACACACATATATATATATATATATATATATACACATACATATATATTATGTATATATGGATTTATGGATACCTATGTATGTGTGTGTATATATGCGCGCGCGTGTATATAGATATATATATAGGCATGAGTGTGTGTGTTTATATATATATATATATATATATATATATATATATATATATATATATATATATATATATATATATATATATATAAATATGTATATAGATATATCATCATGTACACTCATGATATGTTTGTATAGAAAGATGCACTCACACATTCATACACGCACACATACATAGACGTATATATATTTCTATATATGTGTATGCGTATATGCACATACACACGCACATACATACATACACCGTCACGTACCGGCACATAAACACACATACTCAACGAATGAAACATGAATTATTAGGGGACCACCTGGATACTCTTGGGTTGTGTTTAATCTGTAGTGTGGGCTGTAGGAAGCAGACGGTTTCAGGTAGCAAGTAGTTAATTTACTAGCGTCATACGAATTACGGTTTCAGGTGGAGTGTTGGAGAGAGAGAGAGAGAGCGTGTGTGTATATATATATGTATATATATATATACACACATGCATAAATATCTGTCTCCGTGTTGGGAGAGAAAGGGCGTACTGGGGCGTATAAGGCTGGGCTGCTTGATAATAATATAGACATCGTAGTCCTTGAAAGAGGATTCCAAAGGTGTGCCAGTTGAAGAAGGAAACTAAGTGAAGGGTAGTGGTTACATAGAAGACGTTGTTGTTGTTGCTGCTGTGTTTGATTTTGTTTGTTGTTTAGGTTTTATTGTCTTGTTTTTGTTTCAATTTACAGACATCTTTGCTGTTCCAGAGAGAATGTTCTCTTATATCAAAATGTGTATAGAAATAAAATGTAAAACACAATGGCTAGCGTGTTAAAGAATTAAATCTACAAACAAATGTCTGTGTCAGTATGCTTGTATACAAGATTGTGTGTGTTTGTGTTTGTGTGTGCGTGTGTCTATGTGTATGTTTGTGTGTGTGTGTATCTGCACATATAATATAATACACATACAAATATACATATACCAATGTATATGAATATCTTTGTATCTATCTAACTCTCCCTCCATATACATACACAGACACACACACACAGACACACATATATA
>NC_142946.1:9703133-9705633 GCF_046866305.1 Octopus bimaculoides
ACACATTTATTTGTTACTGTCTGGTCAACTTTGAGCAATAGAAACCCTAGAGCTTTGTAATTTTACTTAAATGACACTTGTTAGCAGTCTACCTCAATTATAATTCGCATACTTCACTATGTAATTTCTTTCGTATGGAGTTTTATATAAATGATATTTCCTACGTAATTCTTAAATAGTGAGGAATCCATTTGCCTAAGTGAATGGTGTGTAATTTCAAGTGTATTTACTAACTTAAATACAATCTTGTCAGCTTAATTTTAGGTGTGCCACGTTGAAAATGCGTGATTAAAATCAGACGAGTATCAAAATCATATCTGAACTTAGTTTAGTGAATTCGGATGATACATTAAATTCTAGGTCAGCTTCAATGCCGTACTTCACGTACCTCAAGTGTTAGATCTCATTCTCGTACCTAAGACAGAGACATCTAGGGTTCTAGCGGGGAGGGCTCTTGTTGATATTCCTCTCGACTAAGATGATTCAAAGTAAAATTCGAAGTACCTTTCATCGTTCCGACTTGAAATGCCTATAATAATCCAAAATCATTTTTCTTTCCAGCATGTACATTCTAAGTTCAAACACTATAAACGTTATGTTTATTTTGCCATTTTTATCATCTATCAGTCGATATAGTGAGTGCTGGTCATTCATTGGACGCCATTTTACTCACTCGTATGTTAAAAAAAAATATTGCCAAACGTAGTTGTCATTTTACAGGAATCACTTAAATTATATTAAATATAATTTATTACAAGAATCTGGTGATCTGGCTGAATCGCTATTCTCAGATTCTTTGCGTTCAAAATCCAGCAGGCGCTCATATTGCTGCTAATTCTTCCAGGGTCGATGAGATGTAATTCCTATCAAGTATTGGAGTCGCTGGTATCGACTAAATACCCTACTTCAGCATCGCTGTCAATATTCATCAATTAGAATTACTAATATACTTAAAAGCGACAAAATTGTTAGCATATCGTAATGTTTATTTACGCTTCTTTACAGTTTGCGCTCTAAGTTCAACAACCTCATATTTCCATTTCATTCTTAGTGATCTATAAACTATATATCCTTCATATGTGATCTAGATACAAGCCACTAAAATGTGTGGACTTGTGTCCATTTTGTATATAATTGTTTCTAATGTTGTCACGGGGATACAAAGGGGGGCAAATCGATTACATCGATCACAAGACTTGACTGGTACTTTAATAAATCTATTCGAAAAGATGTAACACAAAGTTGACATCTGCAAGATTGGAACTAAGATCAGCTAGAAGTAATGAAGTAATGCGCTTTGCATCATGTGGGAAGCTCTAAAGGGTCTGCCAGCTCGTCGCATTTAATAAGGGCCACACGTTTTAACAGAAGGCTAAGAATTTGGGAAATGGGAGCAACTGGATTACATCGACTCAAGTAACTGGCTGGTACTTACTTTATCGATACCAAAAAGATGGAAGGCAAGGATGGCCGCTGCGAAATTTGAAATCACAAATTGAAAATCCGAAAGAAATTCCGCTAAGCATTTCAGTGACATTTGTAATGATTCTACAAAATCGCCACTTTTAGTGGTGTCAAATTTCGGTACAACGATATCGATCTTGAGAAATGAGATCAGTCCGTTACATCCGTTTCAGTAGTTGAAGGATACTTTATTTCATTGATTCCGAAATGGATAGAAGGCAAATGGAGGACTTCAGCGAAATACGAATCCAGAACGTAATGAGCAAGAAGAAAATAATGACGGACATCTTGCTTTTGACGATTGAACGATTCTCTCAGATCACTGCTTGGATGCAGCCAGTAATATACTCTACTAATTAACGTGTTGACTAATTATTTGTATAGTTTTGTTAATTATCCGATTAATGGAGCGCCACAATTCTAACAAAATCATATTCTATTTTAATTTTCAGTACGGAAATTGCATTTCATGGATTCTCTTCCCTGATTACAGATATATATATATATATATATATATATATATATATATATATATATATATATATATATATATATATATATATATATATGTATGTATGTATGTATGTATGTATACCAGCATGGATAACGAACGGCATTCCAGAGCATTTCAGAGACACAATCGAGGTAATAATTGTGTTTATTATTTGATCCGTCGTCTGTTTATGTATTGAAATTATCAATCGCTTTAACTATAAACGCCTGTAGTTATGTTGTTATAGTTCGTGAGTGTTGGATGTCGCTTCTTTTATAATATCCAAGATGTGTTAGAAATTGTTATTCCTTTATTCCTTTGTTTTTTTTTTGGGGGGGGGGGGTTATTTCATGTGAGTTGTTATATATTTACATAACAAATACAATGTCATATTTTTAGTTTCTTTCTCGTCTTCTCACACCCTATTCACTATGCGTGCAGACGTATGTGTATAGATATAAATATAGTTTTTATATATCTACACATACATATTTATATATGTGTGCGTGTGTGTGTGTGTGTGTGTGTGTGTGTGTTCATCAA
>NC_142946.1:9710633-9713133 GCF_046866305.1 Octopus bimaculoides
CATGAATGACAATGCCTTTCATGCCACTTCAACCAATTGTCAAGCGCTGCATGAAGAACTCTTCTGCATTTAGACAAATGCTCTGTCATCACAAAGGTCACACCCTGTTTACATTAGGAACACCTTCTTAATTCATATTCATAGATGTATTAATGTTTTTTAACGACGTACTCTATGTAACAAACAACCAAACAAGCAGACAGAAATCGCCATTTATCTATCAGTAACATTGTAATCTGCACTGTATTCATACAATTCACATGCAGTTTACATGTAGGAACATTTTCCTAATTCATATTGATAGCTGCATTGAAGTTTTCTTAATATGTACGCCTTACTTTTCTTTAGCAGTCAAGGGGAAACAACCCATTTTAAATCCCTTATTTTTCTTTTCTGCCTACAGGTCATCTGTAGTCATGAATGCCACGCGCTGTTTACATGTTGGAACCCTTTCTTAAAAAAGATTAAATCTGAGTTCTCGACATGTGCGCGTACGAAAACTGCGCCACAAGCGTTCAACAATATATCCACTTATTTCGATTTGTGACTTATTCACGAATTTATCAAGAAGGACTATGGCTTTCACGTAATTTCAGCCAAGTGACAGGTGCTGCATGAAGAACCGTTCTGCTTTTGGACAGATGCACTGTCATCACAAATATCACACCTTGTTTATATGTAGGAACACCTTAATTTATATTGATAGATGCGCTGATGTTTTCTGAACATGTACGCCTTACTTTTCTTTAACAGTCAAGGGGAAACAACCCATTTTAAATCCCTTATTTTTCTTTTCCACCTATATGTCATCTGCACTGTCATGAATGCCACGCGCTGTTTACATGTAGGAACACTTTCTTAAAATAAGGTCAAATCTGAGTTCTCGAAATGTGCTCGCACGAAAACTGGAGCACAAGCGTTCAACAATAAATCTACTTATTTCAGTTAGTGACTTATTCACAAATATATCAAGAATGACTATGTCTTTCATGTAATTTCAGCTAATTGACAGGTGCTGCATGAAGAACTGTTCTGCATTTAGACAGATGCACTGTCATCACAAATATCACACCTTGTTTATATGTAGGAACACCTTAATTAATTTATATTGATAGATGCGTTGATGTTTTCTGAACATGTACGCCTTACTTGTCTTTAACAGTCAAGGGGAAACAATCCATTTTAAATCCCTTATTTTTCTTTTCCACCTACAGGTCATCTGTACTGTCATATATGCCACGCGCTGTTTACATGTAGGAACCCTTTCTTAAAACAAGATCAAATCTGAGTTCTCGACATGTGTGCGCACAAAAACTGCGGCACACGCGTTCAACAATAAATCTACTTATTTCGGTTAGTGACTTATTCACAAATATATCAAGAATGACTATGTCTTTCATGTAATTTCAGCCAATTGACAGGTGCTGTATGAAGAACTGTTCCGCTTTTAGAGAGATGCACTGTCATCACAAATATCACACCTTGTTTACTTGTAGGAACACCTTAATTTATATTGATAAATGTATTAATGTTTTGCAACGATGTACTCCATGTAACAACCAACCACGCAAGCAGACAGAAATCGCCATTTATCTATCAATAACATTGCAATATGCACTGTATTCATACAATTCACACGCAGTTTACATGTAGGAGCATTTTCTTAATTCATATTGATAGCTGTGTTGATGCTCCCGTAAGTGTTGTAAATATATTAATTATCTACGTTATTTTATTTTAAAATCTATATGCAAATTTATTTGGATGTCTACTGCAAAACTAAATGTCAGTCTGTTTCTATGTTCATTGTAAATCTATTTCAACACTAGCTACCCTGAGGGTTATATTTTTGGGAACGCACAAAAGCCCTTTTCAGAGTTATTTACTTTGAATCGTTATTGTCTCATATCTGATTAGCCTGTTATTACGTAACATGCTTCACAATTTTGGTATTCATACCTTACTGATATCTACTCCTAAGATCTATATACTCTGGGAACGCATTAAAGCCCTTTTCGGGGCTACTTTATTTGAATTCTTACTATCGCGTAACTAATATAATGTTATTACGTAACTGACTTCACAATTTGGTTATTAATAACACTGTGATTTCAAAAAAAAACAGCATCCTACGTAAGGCAATTCGGTATTCTGTGAAAATGTTCAAAATCCACTTTAAAGGCTAAATACTTTCTATTGATGTTATTGGATTAGCGAAACTGTTATGAGAACGGAACCAAGAGATAAGCCCCGCTTTTTCGGAAATTACCTGGTACGTCAGCTAGTAATATATATGTATATATGTATGTATATATGTCTATATATAAATTTATATGTATATATATATATATATATATATATATATATAGAGAGAGAGAGAGAGAGTGAGAGAGAGAGAGAGAGAGAGAGAGAGAGAGAGAGAGAGAGGGGGTGCGATGAGTAAATTTTCGCCATTTTATATATTTAATTTCGTGCATGCGCTTTGTTTTTGATTTTGTGA
>NC_142946.1:9720633-9725633 GCF_046866305.1 Octopus bimaculoides
TTTCTTCTCTTATCAAAGCCGAGTCAGATTTTCATCCCTGATATCAACGTACCACGAATCTTTATTGAGTTCTCACCCCACCCCCCGACCACCACCACAACATATTTACTGCATCAAGCAAATACTCGCGCTTCGTCCGTTTATACGATTTCTCTCGACTCCGGTAAACCAAGTTGGTAATCTTAGTTATTAAAAGAGCTATGCGATAGTGACTGGTCAAATCTTATGGGGTTTATTCGCCTCAAGATATACAGTTTTCAGGAATGATTGCTCATCAGATAAAAAGCAACGACAATATAGATGCGTGCGCACGCACACACGCGTTTATACAAAAGGATAAATACATAGTTACACACACACACACACGCACACATACAGGCAAACACTTTGCACACACTCATGTATATGCAAATATATATGCATACGCATATATATATATATGCTTACACCATTATGCACACACACATACGCACCCATATATATATTTACACACACACATATATATATATATACGCACACAAATATATATATACTTATATGTATGCATACACACACACATACACCCATTTGTATATAAATATATACACCCATATTTATGCGTATACACATACGCACATACATGTACGCACTCATATATATAACTAAATACATGAATACACACACATATATATATATATATATATATATAGAGAGAGAGAGAGAGAGAGAGAGAGAGAGAGAGAGAGAAGAGAGAGAGAGAGAGAGAGAGAGAGAGAGAGAGAGAGAGAGAGAGAGAGACATATATATATATACACATATCTATGCATACGCACACTGAAACAGACACACACACACACACACACACAAACACACACACGCACATACATATATATATATATATATATATATATATATATATATATATATATATATATATATATATATATATATATATATATATATATATATATATATATATATATATACATATATGTATTCATACGCGCACTCAAACACACACACATACATTGAGATAAAAAAAAAGATAGATAGACAAATACATTCATACACGTACATGCGCACGTACAGAGTTGCAAAAACACATATATATGTATGTAGGTATATTTGTCTCCATTTCTCTCTGCTTCTCCTCTCTCACTCTGTTCTCTCTTTCTCTCACTATATTTTCTCTCTCTCTCTTCCTTTCACTCTCGTTCTCTTTGTCTCTCACCACATAAACCTGGATTTGTGTCTGTGTGTGCGAGTGTGTGTGTCTCTATATACACGCATACTTACAAAAGATCTATAGCATTCCAGAGAACGAACCTATACTGAACTACATGTTTCATTCTCTCTGATTCTCTATTCATCAGCATAACTTAATATTCGAATCGCTCAGAAACAGTCCAAAGATTACTGTGTACCCAATACACGAACACACACACACACACACACACACACACACACACACACACACACACACACACACACACACACAGAGTATACAGTTAATATTCGATATTCGATTCACTGATTCCTGTTCCCACAGTCATATATTTGTCAATATTCTAAGACGTGATTGAACAGAATTAGAATTGAAAGACTTCCAGTCGTGTCTATCGAGTCTTATTTTCGTATAAAAAAATATCAAATGGATCTCCGTTGATATCAACGAAGTTAATTCAGTTATTAGACCAACTGAACTATCTGCGGATTAAATTAGTGTGTTGTGGGGTGAGAATTTCAGAGGTGTAAATTTACTGTACTTCTCAGTCGGAGTCAGCATAACACCGAGCGAGCAGAATGAGTCATTGATTTAAAATTACAATCCATCCGATGTGATACTAATGAATTTCCATATATGCAATTTCACTCACAAATTTTACTCCGGGTATGGTAGACGACCCATGTTATTATGGTACATGCCCAAAATGCCACGCAATGGGATTAGCCAGACGCCTCGTTATTGCAATGTTAACTTCTTAACTATACAGCCCATTTCATTTTCTGTGGCTCACTGTCGATCCCTCTTTGTGGGACTCTATGTATCTATCTCTTTATTTCTCTCAAGTGGGTTGACAGTTGGAAAGCAGTGAGTCTGTGAATGTGACAAAAGACTGTTGCTAAAAATAGAAAACACCGGAAAATCATCGTGACAGTATGGAAATGCATTCGGCTCTATTCAACTCACATGGTTACTGCAGTAGATGCACTTAACAAAAGGACCTGTCACCCGAATTGCTGTCTTTGAGAGACTCACAAAGACCTGGACAAGAATCGTTACACAAGTGAGAGCGGATCGATCGCACGCTATGTTATAAATATTCCCCAATAATCGTCTTTCTGTATTTCTGTTTATTTTGGCTTTATATTGTTACATTTCTTTCGCAAAAATCTAATAGCTAATATGAAACTGCCAATGTAACCCATAATTTCTTTGTAGATAAAGTGAAAATCCGTGATAAAAATGCTTACGATAGAAGAGAGCTGCAGTTAATACCATTTCCAGTAGCTACAGGAGTAGAATTTGATTAAAAGAAGAATTCGTATTTGATTGCTGAACATAGAAAACCAGTCCCTCAAACCCAAAACCAGTCCCTCAAACCCAAAACCTGTGCATCGACGGGCTTTCTATGTCCCCGGTTCCACATAAAATATGTTACGAATACCTAGTCATGTTGTGATGTGAGCAATAATAAAAGGATCCTAGAATATCGCACGAAACTTAAGAAAATTTGAATGAGGATAATGTTAAATTTGAGATTTCGCTTATCGTTTTGAAAATTAATGGCAGTCAGGATTTTTCTGTTGCAGGAAGACAATATCCCACAATGAATTTGTTATACCAGTGCTGATAGCAACATTCGGGATATTTAACTGATCTGTAAAGGAAATACACTACGCAGACATTAAAATCTGCAACATCCTGGCACCAACTGGAAATTCTCACATCGATACTGGAGCTAAAGTAGAGATTATTGAGGTAGTGGGTTGGGATTAGTGCCGACAGCATTCGAATGTCGTATAGTATCTCTCAAACAGTACGTACTAAAAAGCTAAAAGAAAGCAACAGTATATGATAATTCGTGATAAAAAAAACATAAAAACTATAAGAACAACTTATTACATTTCGATGTGAGCTGTTCAGGAAGAACTATTTTCCTAGAGATGTCCCATAAATCGAAAACAGATTGACTAACCAGTTTCAGCTAAGACCTGGATATGAAATGTTAAGCATACCAAAAGAAAACTATGCATGAGTGTGTTCGTCTGAAGTCTTCACGATAAGTGTAATAAAAGATGAAGTGTAGACTTTCTTGGATTTAAGATCACTAAATCACATCATATTCCGAAGGGTTTGCCTTTGCAATACAAAACAAAAACGACAATAAATAAAGGAACCGTGAAGAACTTGGAGACATAAGATGAGACAGAAAATGTAATGTTGCAATTGTGTGAAAAACATGAGACTCGGGATGAACAGCTGCTCCAAAATATCATCAAGATAATACCATCTTACACCACTCGACTTCGCTGAAAATAAACAATACCACATACCATTCAAAGATAATATTCAAGATAAAGTGGTTAGAATATCCGACCAAAAGTAAAAAGCACAAACCTTCAGTAATTAATGGTACAAGCGCCAGTTTCACGTCAGTCTCTAAAGAGACCTATCTCTAAAGAGACCTATCTCTAAATTCAACACTGATATTGCAAACTGGGAACGGGCAAAATGTTTTCAAGAATTTCTTTACATCCTGACTAGTTCTTGAGAGAGATACAATCATAGAAGATAAATCAACAACGGCTGTAATTACTCCCTAAGTGATAGTATCAAAAAATAGCTTTTGGACTAAGTGTAATGAAAGTTTTATAACATTTCACTGGAATTAAATTGCGTTTGAGATAGATTTAGTAATTGCTGATATTGCACTAAATAAACTTGTCACCATTGCTGGATCATCTTGAATGGCGGAGCGGTGGATAGATAGTGCAGAATTAAATTGATTTCTAACGAGTGATTCCAATTTCTTAAACTTTCTCTCGATTCGCTATATCCAATTAATAGGAACACCATGCTGCCTGAATGTTGAAGAGGAAGGTGTTAAGTAACCTGCACTTGAAATTCTCAATGTTATATGCTTAAATGAGAACACCTACTGCCACTTCTGAAAATGTTATTCAATGGCTGAAAAATTAAAGATAAACTTAATGATATCTGTCAAGCAGCTATATGTTGAGAGGATTTGGGAATCTCTTGGAGACTATAGTCGTTTTTCTTAAAGATGACAAACGACCTTATCCTCAGCTGCAAAATTATGAACGGATACACCAGCTGATGATGCTTATTGATGTAATGAATTGTTAGCGACCTTTCGTCTTGCCACTCCATAGAAATGTGAACACCATTGCGCATCATGCTCAGGTGAGTTTCAACAGATACATTGTCGTGAAACTTGGCAAATAGTAGGAGAGTAAATAATTAAGTGGTATTAAAACAAAAGGAACCATCTGGAAGAATAAAAAGATAAATAGCAAATACTGCTTGATAATTTCCTGACCATGTTCGATGATTTTCACGAAGCTAACACTCAACTTCCCTTTTCTTCTAAGTCTATAGCCATGGAATGTGGTCCATGATAGTTGAACAATTTTTAAGAATATTTCACAAAACCATCTGCCCTAAAATCAAAGGTAATGGAATTACAAAAGTATTTACAATACCGTAAAATATACTTGTCTTTTGATTACTTTTCTATTTATATCAATATTATTATTATCATTCTTGATACTTAGCATATTTCTTTCGAAGTATTAGGTCAGGTATCTAATAAGACAAATGCGATACCTGAAAGATATGTTTTTCAATATTTACATATTTTAAGGCAGCAAGCTGCCAGAAACGTTAGCACACCGGGCGAAATGCTTAGCGGTATTTCGTCTGCCGTTATGTCTTGAGTTCAAATTCCGCCGAAGCCGACTTTGCCTTTCATCCTTTCGGAGTCGACAAATTAAGT
>NC_142946.1:9730633-9735633 GCF_046866305.1 Octopus bimaculoides
AAGTACTTCCTCTTTATACTTTGATTGTACACTTACGTAGTGAATTTTTTTGTTTTATTGCTTACTCTCACAAAGTTCAAAACAAATTCGGCTTTCTAAATTTCATTTGTTTGATCTTGCCGTACATAAGCTTACTGCAGCTCCCATACGGCAGTAATTCACTAACTTTTGAATACTGAGGTCCAATTTTATCTGAATTAATTTTCCCACGGACACAATTTTTTGAAAGGCCTCTTTACTTATTAAGCCGATTTAGTTAACTAGCAACAAACTCGTATTCCCATACCATTTCTCAACAGAAAGATATATGACATTAAATATTTATGAATAACTAATTATACCGCTTGCCCAGCAAGCTTTTAAATTTAAAAATAAGGTCTCGGTCTCTCAGCCTTACTCTTGTGCAAACCAAGGGCAACTGACATTGGAAGCCAGTGATATTCTATGTAGACGAATTCTTGAAAGGAATCAAAGCATGAACATTCTCACTAACAGTTCCTTGGATGTAAGAGAAGTGGACGCAGACAGACAAGTAGATATTTTACTAAAGACTTGAACCCACACCAAACTTACCTGCACATATCGCGTTTCTAGTACAAAACTATCTTCTCCGAGGAAGCCATGAAGTGATGCACAAGCACTCAGCTATGGGTATAATGCATATTATTGCAGAAACAGCTGTTAATCAATGATGTTGATAACGTTGTTCCTGTTACCCTGTCATTTCTGGGATACAGTTTTCGAAACAAGAGAATTTCTGTATAGACGGATACATATCTACATCTATCTGTCAAACAATCACTAACCCTCTCACTCAATCAGTTAATCAATCAATCTACGTATCTACCTAGTTATGTGCAAGTCATATATAAATATATGTGTGTGTGTGTGTGTGTGTGTGTGTGTGTGTGCGTGTGTGTGTGTGTGTGTGTATGTGTGTGTGTGTGTGTGTGTTTATGTGTGTGCAAAACATCCGTATGTTATAGGACGATGCAACTTGCACTCAGTGATGTCGAAACACAGCTCAAGAAACGAACACAATGTCCGGTCCCTGGATCGAACTGATTACTTCATGATTCTGATCGACACACTAACCACTAACTCGTGCTCTTTTACAATATATATATATATTGTGTTTGTGTGCAAGTCTCATTATACGCGTGCAAATGCGCGCGCGTGTGTCTTTATGCATAATTGCATGTTTAAATGTATGTGTGTGTGTGTGAATCACTGTCTGCTTTTTTTTTCTTGTTGAGGGTGATCTTCAGTTCAATGAAAAAAATTATAAAATTGTGCAACTAAAATACTTTACTGAACCTGACAACCGGATGTTTGCTGGTGTTTCACTGAATAAATAACGAATATTTAACGATATCCCGAGGAATCAATCAATTTTGAACTGTATTGAATTAAACTAGGTCGAATTTATATTTGTAAATCAAATGTTACTAAATATTCAATCTTAATCTATCAATACAAACAAATATGTATGTCATCAACAGAAAAGAGAAAAACGGCTAAGAAGAAACCCGAAAAAGAAAAAAAAAAACCAAAGACAGAGAAAACAGACAGAGCGAAGTATAGACATATTTTAACATATTTAAAAAGCGGAAATACAATCAGCAGAATGGGCATGGGCGATTAAGTTCCGTTGCAGTATTTCCATATATCATATTTACACTGCGAGTTCCATTTTTGCCTGGTTTTATAAAAAACTAATTACAATTGCCGCTTAAATTACTTACAATATGTCGTTTAAATTCATCAAGTGTCACTCGCTTTTTCCACACTTAGAAATCCACAAATACACCCATATATATCCGCACGTATATTTATACATTTATAAATTCTTATGAATTTCTACAATGTTTTGTATGTGTGAATGCATCTATATATATTGTGGTGATTTTCGATAATTTGAAATATATATATATTATAAGGTTTTCAAACTTTTAAATGTTCATATTCAAAAGAGACAGAGACTTCAAATTCGATATATCGATTTATTCACCACTCTATGTTAACATTTCTGTGCCAAACTTATCCAGTGACTGGTCTATTGGATTTAGACATTTGGCACTTCTTCAGGAGTGGTTACCTTTCGAACAAAACACGAAAAAACACATGCATAACTATTATTAAGTCTCGTTAGCTTTCGAGATCCTAACGAGATCCTAAAGACTTAATAATAGTTATGTATGTGTTTTTTCGTGTCTTGTTCGAAAGATAACCACTCATGAAGAAGTGCCAAATGTCTAAATCCAATGGACCAGTCACTGGATAAGTTTGGCACAGAAATGTTAACATAGAGTGGTGAATAAATCGATATATCGAATTTGAAGTCTCTGTCTCTTTTGAATATGAAAATTTAAAGGTTTAAAAACCTTATAATATAAATATAAACTGTGAGAACGACCCTTAAGGAATCTAGTTAATGATCTCCTAAGGTAAGTTCTTATGCTATATTGGTAACGGTTGCTACATCCTCTGGGAAAATTATTATATATATATATGCTTATATATATATGTGTGTGTGTGTGTGTGTGTGTGGATCAAAGCACTTTGATTCAAATTCCGTAGTCTTTAAAGTTACAAAGCAAGTGATGATGCTTATCATCGGTCATTGAACGAACGATAAGCATCAGCTCGTGCTTTGAAACTTTAAGTACCAAGGAATTTGAATCAAACTGATTTGATTCATACATGTAACTCTCGAGAAATGCGTTGAGTCCCCTTCTTTCATTTGTATCCTCAGTCGTGTGTGTATATGTGTGTGTGTATCATGTGATCATGCGACCAACCAGTTCATCGAATCTTGTTACACATCGTTGGTCACAATGCGCCTTTTGCATCGCTTTAGCCGTCAACTGACGCCACCTCCCGGCTAGGCGAACAGTCTAAATTTCTTCTCCCTGCCCCCATCGCCTTGATCGAAAGGGGGACAGGAGCAACGTTAAATGAAGCGTTATGCTTAAGATCACAACGCGTCTCCCAGTCAGGGGATCAAACCCAACATTTAGCAGTCGTGCTTAGAGGTATTTCAACTATCATTACGTTCAGAGTCCCAAATTCCACCGAAGTCGACTTTGCCTTTCATCCTTTCGGGGTCGATAAATTAAGTACCAGCTGCGTACTGCATACTTCACCAAAATTTCAGGCCTTTTCCTATAGTACAAAGAATTACTATTATTATTATTATTATTATTATTATTATTATTATTATTATTATTATTATTATTATTATTATTATCATTATCATTATTATTATTATTATTATCATTATCATCATTATTATTATTATTATTATTATTATTATTATCATTATTATTAATATTATTATTATTATTATTATTATTGTTATTATTATTATTATTATTATTATTATTATTATTATTATCATCATTATTATTATTATTATTATTATTATTATTATTATTATTATTATTATTATTATTATTATTATATTCTTGACATTAAGGCAAATATTATATGTTTCCTAAACAACACAAGTGACACCAACTTTGTATTGGTAATTATACGATAACAAATTTCTCACAGCGGGGGCAGGGAACCAAGTCTTGCCCCACCCCTATTGCTGTAGCTGTTGATATTATTGTTTATGTTATTATTTCTCTTTTACTGAGTTTTTTGTTATATATATTTCTGAATACTTTTTACTTTCGTGTTTACTTTTCCACCATTTTAATTTTCATGTTGATACATAAACAGACACACACACACACACACAGGCACACACACACACACGCAGGCACACACACACACGCAGGCACACAGACATACACACACACGTGTGCATGCGTGTGTATGTGTGTATTGGTTAATGTACGTGCATGCGCGTGTGTATTGTGTGTGAGAGTCTGGTGTTCGTAATGATACGGTGAAGAGGGAATGGGATTCCCCATCAATCATAGCTTCTACTTAAAATTTATTCTACAGTTGCTATTTGTATGTTTGTTTACCCCTGTTATAACCCATTCATATTCATTCATTCTCTCTTTCTTCTTTTCTTTTCTTATCCCCTTTTCAATGAGCGATTTTCTGTAACCCGCTGAGTTTGTTTTCTGTCCTTCGTATTCAAAAGACACCGGATAACTTGCATTTTACTATTCACTAACTCGCTGAACGGAGAAAAACTCCACACGAACACACACACTCGTGGATGAACCTTCACCTTCGCACTGACTCACAAAGCCTAGCACATACACATATTCAGACACACCTCTCCAACGATGAGTTGGAATATAGAATATAAAAGTGCGTTGTGATCAGATACGTATCAATCAAACGATGTTTAGACCTTGTCCAGACGGTCAGCAAACTGACTATCTATAAAGGACCATTTAGAATATTAGTTACTACTGGTCAAGCATGTGTGACATATCAAGTACACACACACACACACACACACTCACACACACACATACACGCGTGCGCGTAAACACACACTGCTGCTCAGAGAAACACACATACACAAAACCGCATATGTTTAGGTATTGAGTTTACAGAATTGAGTTATTTGTGCGAGCGTTTGTTAAAGAAAACATGTGCTAAGGTAGATATGTGTGCGTGCGGGTGCATGCATGTGTGTGTACGTGTTTGTGTGTGTGAGCATAACTTTTTATGTGCGCGAGTCGATGTTCATATATTCATTACTTTCCTGTTATTTGTTTTACTTGCTTCAGTCATTAGACTACGGCCATGCTGAAGCACCACCTATAGTCGAATGAATCGACCCCTGGACTTATTCTTTGTAAACATAGTACTGATTCTATGGGTCATTAATGCCGAACCGCTAAACTAAGTTACGGTGACATAAACACACCAAAATCGGTTGTCAAACGATGTTGGTGAGATGGACAAACGCCAGACTCACAAACACGTACATATACATACGTATATATATATATATATATATATATATATATATATATATATATATATATATATATAGGCGTAGGAGTAGCTTGCTTACCAACCAC
>NC_142946.1:9738133-9748133 GCF_046866305.1 Octopus bimaculoides
TTTATGTATACAGTGATGTTTTTTTTTTCTATCTCCTGGTCTGCCTTTGTTAACGTTGCAGTGACAATGGAAACGATTATATATATAAAAAAAAAACATCATTACACATATATAAACAGAAACGCACATCCCCAACCACAGCAGCAACCGCAAAAAATACGACCATAATTCAAATTAATAACACCCTTTCAGCCATGACAGTGAATACTACTTTTCATTCTGTTTACTTTTATTTATTACACATACACACACACACGCACACACACGTATGTGTGTGTGTATATATACATGTATATGTATGCATATTTAGCAAGGTGAGACACACATAAGAAGGAAGGAAACAAAGGACCACTGATGAGGTCACAGAAGTGTGACGAAAGAACTCTGGCCGAAATAAGATTAAGATTAATGTAATATAAAGCTGAAGCAAATTAACACCAAATATACAGTGCGTGTGTTTTTATTGGCTAAACTGGCAATATGACCATCCCCAAGTACAACAACATATATATATATATATATAATCTCTATATATACTGATAGGTACTTATATCCATGTATATACATATATACATATATATATATGTATATATGTATATATATGTATATATATACATATATAGATTCACGGACACACACACACATATTGTTGGTGTATCTCTTAGCTGCTTCTTGAAAATGTTTTGCTTGTTGGTTCTTTTGTAATATAATGTTTCATGTTTATTGTTTGCGTTTTTGTTGCTTGTTGTCCCCTTTCCTATTCTAACAACTCCTTATTTTCATAGCCTTCACTAGTCCACGCTGTAAATTGTTTATAGTTGCCGTTATTTATATGATCGCTATGGTTAGTCAAATTCGTTAGTTTGACCTCAAAATTGCTTTTGCAGTGACATCTGGTTACGTCCCTTTTTTATGTTCGAAGTTCAAATCCCGTTGATAACAGATTTGACGTTACTGATTCTTGTTGTTGATAAAGTAAATGATTTGTCCTATACTGGATCAATGGCATATGCTGCATCCTTCAACGAAGTTTGACTGAGTGATACGATGTGGTGTTTGATCCCTAAACGGTTATGTGTATACTATGCCCTCCCTACAAGAAAATCAAAATGTCTTGTACTTGAGTAAATTATTAGATTTAGCCTCTGGAGGCCTATTCTGTGCCTAGGCACAGACTAGTTTTGTAGATCCAAGAGAAACTTCAACATTTCTACAACTGATTTTCTAATTTATATTTCAAATACGTTGAAGCATGAAGAGACCTACAAAAATCTATGACATGCAAGATAAAACATGTAAATTCAACTTACGATGAAAGTAAACAAAGTTTGCTTCTGAAGCGTTGAGATGTATTGAATGATACAGAACATAAATTATTCTCAAAAGCATGATAATGCAAATACGATAATATGAACAGGATAAGCTATCCATATATTGCAAAAAATTTCGTTACCAGTCAGCCATGAGACTCGTACTCACTTCCCTGTGATAACGTGTCAGGGGCTTTACCTTTAAGCTAAACTGCCCAGTAATGAATAAATAAACCCTAAAATCACAGAAGTTCTTTCAATTTCCGTCTACCAAATCCACTCACAAGGCTATAGGAGAAGACACTTGCCCAAGGTGCTACGCAGTGGGACTAAACCCGGAACAATATATATAGCCACTCCTGTGCCTATATATATATATATATATATATATATATATATATATAGATATATATATATATATATATATATATATATATATATATATATATATATATATATATGTATATTTGCGGGTGTGTGGGTGTATTTATGCCTGGATGGATTTACCTATGTCAATCTATCTGTCAAAACACACACACGCACACACACACACACATGCACACCCACACACACACACACACACACACACACACGTACACGCACACACTCACAAGCACATATATTCTTATATATACACTCATGCATAAATACATACATTTTTTTACCAACTTATTCAAGTCTGTAAATTACTTTCGAGTGTAAAAGTATTCAACATCATTTTGTTGGATATTGAAACTACAATATAAACACAGGTTATTCAAAATAACTTATTGTTGTATTCTCATTTCCTTTTTTCTTCTTTTTGTTAAGACCAATATCGTTCATGTGACACTGTATAATGGAAGTTCTAAGTTACTTTAATTCTAAGGAGTACAGCTGATTTAAAATGGACGAGAAATTGGTGTAGCTTATACTTACATTTCCGACATCGGTTTCCGATTACCACTTTGAGAAGTTTGCATCTACTTAACACGAAAATAGCTCAAGGTTGGTCACGTTTCTACATACCGACAGAGGTACAGACTGACACAGGCACAAAGTCTGAAATACACACACACAATCACACACACACACATAATCATACACATACACACAAAAACATGCACACTCATCCGCACGCACAATGCAATCATACGAATATATATATATATATATATATATATATATGATTATATACATATACTTGCACTCATACACCCGAACACGAACGTATATATCGTGTATACATACCATATCTTCGCAGAAAATAAACACATGTACGCATGCATGAATGTATGTATATATAGATACATACATATACATATATATATCTGTGTAGGTTTGCATATGTGAATGTCTGTATACACACACACACACACACACTCACACACACACACACATACACACACACACACCTATATATACATATATATATATACACATAAATGAAGTATAAGAAAAGGAAAAACTTGTAAGTGTAAACGAACTTTAATTCAATTGAAATGTTTGTCATCCCTTTCAAGGATTTCGGTTCTCACCTCTTTATATATATATATATATATATATATATATATATATATATATATATATATATACACTCGCGTACAAACCCTCAGTACGCAAAACTTACTAAAACATGCATACTCATATACATAGTTCTATGTTTGAGTACGCAAGTAAGTGCATACACGCGTGAGTATGTTTTTTTTTGCATATGCCTAATGTATGTGTGTTTGAAATTCATATTAAGAAGATAAACTACACGTTTAAGGAAATACGTCATTAAAAAAATATATACGGTAATTTTTTTAATGTTTAACAACTCATTTACATTTCCTATACTTGTGAGAAAACCATGAATCATTGACGTATCTTCCTCTCACTCTCTCACTCTCGCTCCTGCTTTCTCTCTCTCTCTCTCTCTCTCTCTCTCTCTCTCTCTCTCCATCCATCTCTCCCCGTCCGCAACAGACACCATGATATACCTTTAGACTTCAATGAGAAATTATTCCCTCAAAAATTACGTGCATCTATCTATGATTAATGTATGTGCATCTATCTACATATGTATCTATTATCTATCTATTTCATATATATACATATGTATGTATATATATTGACCATATTTATGCATATATATATATATATATATATATATATATATATATATATATATATATATATATATATATATATATATATATATATATATATATATATATATATATATATATGTATATATATATATATATATATATATATATATATATATATATATGTCTGTGTGTATTCGAAATTAAAGAAGGTAAATGCACACACTGTACTTAGTTTTAATATAATTTTAAATATATCTTATATTGTGTTTGCCGACAGGTTTCACTTTCGCTCGGTATGACATTAAAGTTTATATAAATACGTTTCTAAGAAACATTTTTTGTCCATGGTGTGTGTGGAGTTTATGAATGAATGATTTTGCTAAGAAAATTCGTATTTAAATAAAATTTAATCTGATGATTAGCGAAAGCGAAACCGGTCAGCAAACACAATATAAGATATATTAAACTTTATATTAAAACTATGTAAAGCGTGTGCATTTTTCTTCTTTAATTTCTTATACACATTGCAACTCACCCCGTGGGTATAATCGAAATTCTTCCTATTCTGTCACTATATATATATAAATCCCAAATTTTATTTAATTTGTTTTCTGGAAGCAACTGTTTTGTCGTAGGCGTATCCTGTCGTGAATTGCTCGAAATATGGAGTAGAAAAACAACCGACAAATGATGAATGGTCGCTATGTATGTTGCTTCTCTTGTTTTCCATTTGTTTCTTTCGTTGTTTGCATAAAATGTTCGTATTCCATGTTTTCTTATTTCGTATTTCATATTGTTTACGTTCTGAGATATCCTGTACCCATATATGCATATGTATATACATATATATATGTAAGTATGTACATATATGTATTATATATTCATATATATATATTATATATATTATTATGAGATCGAATTCCACGCATCCAATTCCAAGCAAGTCTTATCTATCTATCTATCTATCTATATATGCTTATATATAATCTACTAGATGTGTATATGTGTAAATGAATATATAACATGACTAAAAAGGAATTACTCTAAGTAAATATATAAATGTCTTGAAATTGTTTCTTCCTGCACACACACACACACACACACCCACCCACCCACACACACACACACACACACACACATACACACACACACACACACACACACACACACACACATATATATATATATATATATATATATATATATATATATATATATATATATATATATATATATATATATATATATATATATATATATATATTGCTAAATGGATGCATTTGTGCGTGTGTGTGCGTACGCGTTCGTCACTATGTCTATGTACATTCTTGTGCACCTGTATGTTTGTACGCTTGTATGGTGTGTGTGTATGTGTGTGTTTTTGTGTGTGCATCTGTCTCTCTCTCTGTATATATATATATATATATATATATATATATATATATATATATATAGATAGATAGATAGATAGATAGATAGATAGATAGATAGATAGATAGATATGTATGTATGCATGTATGTATATGCATATATATGTGTCTATATAAATTTGCATATTGAAGCATGATGTTACGTTTATGTACATCTATATACTTATATGTGTACATAGGTATATTTGTACTCAATATATATATATACAGGATTGTGAGGAGCGTGTATATGTGGACGTGTGCGTGGATGTGTGGATGTGTGTATACGGGTATGTGGATGTGTGTATGCGTGTACGGGTATGTGTATGTATTCATGTATGTTCGTATATGTGTGTCCGTCTTTTAAAAATTTTTGTGAATTTCACCTTAAGCCATATGACATTTCACTGTTTCACGAATTTGAAGATTTCTCTATCTTTCCTTTCCATTTATGCACTAACATACACGAGCACGCGCACACACATGCGCATAACACCTCCGTGTGCGTGTCTGTGTATGAGTGTGCATATACATTATATATACATAGCATACATATATATATATGTATATGTATATACAGTTGTAGTCATATTTATATGTGCACATGCACATATCTCTATATATGTGTATATATATATATATATATATATATATATATATATATATATATATATATATATATATATATATACATACACATATATATCTCTGTGTGTGTTTAATTTTTTATGGTGTGCGTATTCAATTTTATTATTGTTTAGTGCACTGACGCATGCTAATACTCTAAATATATTTAATTCGTTTTTGCTGCTGTTTAAAAACACGCTCTTGCTCGTATAGAAGCATATATGTATATGCAAAAGAGTACAAGTATGCACGTATATATATATGTATATACACGGTGTATCTAAAATATAACGGTATTCTTGAATACCATTGTAAACAATCAAATATTTGTGAATGCATTTTTATATGCTTTTGCGTGTGCTCCCTGTATGTGAGTGTGTATGTGCGTGTGTGTACGTGTGAGTGTGTGTGTGTTATATAATTCTATGTGTATTTGTTTGTGTGTTTCTGTTCGAGGTCGTGTTTGTTTGCTTTACTGAAGGCGTTTCCCTGTACACTTAAAACATTCAGAAATGTTTGTCTTCCTATCTTATATCTCATTGTATTCGAGAAATTTTTTTTTTCGCTTTTACACCTCATATGATTTCTCCACCTCTACACTACAACACAAACACTAAATCGAAGCACACGTTCCTTTTTATTTATCCTACGCCATTCCTCCATTATATATCCCGTTATATCCCTTCTGGGTGCGCTTATCTCAGCGTAATATTATTCTGTGTTTGTTATATTTGAACTATAGAATTGTTCCCTAATCTGTATTTGTATCTTTCACCAAATCATTATTGCCTTTTATTCGACTAGGCATGAAAATACTATGTATTTTAAAGGAATTTTTATTGGTTACGAGAGACGGGGTGAAAGGCAAATTTTGTCCAAGGACATTAGTGATGTTTGAAATTGTGTCATAATATAAACGAACCGAATTACTGTTAGAGCCTCAACGGAGTCCATCAACATTTTCATTGGTCTCCTGACTTTACCATCATTTTCCCAATAATAATAGAAATTGTAACAGCAGCAGCAACAACAACAGTATTAATTCTTTCTACTATAGGCACAAAGTCTGAAATCTGGGGGGAGGGGGATGATCGATTATATCAACCCCCAGTGCATAACTAGTGTTTATGCCATGGACTCTGAAAGGATGAATGTCAAAGTAGATCTCGGCGTTAATTGAACTCAGAAGGTAAGCCTGGAAGTAATGCTGCCAAGCATTTCGCCCAGCTTGCTAACAATTCTGCTAGTTCGCCACCTTCGTCATAGTAATGATAATAATAATACCAATAATTATGATGATGACGATGATGATATTTGGTTCTGATTAAGGCCCAAGTTCAGGAATTAAAGCGGGCGGGGATAGATCGATCACGCTACGCCAGTACTTGACTGGTACCATATTTTCCAGTAAAATAGGCATAAACATCCATTCACACATATACATACGCACACATGCTCATATATACATTCTTACATTATATATATATATATATATGATGCTTTATATATACGTTTGAATTATCAATGATTTCAATTTATTGTCGCTTTCAAATCTTTTGCGTGACATTCTATACAGCAAACCAGTTATTACAGTGCTAACAATCAATGGTGATAACTATACTTCTGCTAATGAAGCTAAAATATCCCGAAACGTTTGGAATTATTTCCCTTGTCTCGGCTAAACGTTACAGCTAGCTAAAATTTAATGTTTTTATAACCATAACAATTCGTACGACTGTGGATATATCTATCGCTGGGGAAATTGGAAATAATGAAATTGAAGATTTTTATTATTATTTAACAATTGTACATGATTGTTCAAAATAGTTGAACAAAAATAATATATCCTTTATTTGAAACACTAGAGAGTGAAAGCTGATACACATTTGACTGTCAATTTTGGCAGGTTTTAGTGTCCTCTTAAATGCTTTCTAGGTAAGTCATTTTACTTCCTTGACATCACGAGTGTTCTATTTTAATTTTGGCGCTGATGATCGAGACAGTAACACAATGTTAAGCTGAATATTTTACTGCATCTGTTACGTTACATCATAACACTGATAGTAACTCTAACTAGATATGACCCTGACAGTCGATAAAATAAATCTAAAGATTCTATTAATTCTGAGGTTACCACCAGTCTTACAGCTTTCTTTGTGCTTTGGGAAAATAAACTAAATGGATTATTATCTTGTGGAAATGTGTATATGATACTCGAGATGTAGTCGAGACAACTTGAGACAGTTATTTAATTTTCATTGAGAGTGGTAGATATTTTCTTTCACTACACGCCAGACACTTGCAAAAGGCATTGATTTCAAACATCGTCACTTAAACTCCCTCACACTTTTTTTGACATTTGGCTTGTTTACACAGGTAATTTTTTTATATGAATATATTGTATTACTGCCTTAAGTCAATGGGTTACGGCCCTGTTGGGGCAACACATTTAAAGTATCATATACATACCTGTACTTGTGCTTACGTCACCGTTACACGTTTGTGGAATCGTAAGGTTACCACCTATAAAAGGCGCACATACAAATAAAACATATACGGATTGAGACACGCAAATGTGCGAATATATACATATGTATATACTTGTATAAGCATGTGTGTCTGTATCTATGTAACTATATCTACATATACATTTACATATGTATCTGTATATTTATTTATGTGTTTACTCGATTTTTGCTTTACTCTGAAGCATAATTATACAGAGTTCTATCACCAACTTTTTAAGAATTGCTCTAAATGGGAGGATGTGTATGAGCACGTGTGCGTGTTTGTGTGTGCGTATGTGTTTATGAGCGTATGTGTGTGTGTGTGTGTGTGTGTGTGTGTGTGTGCGTATGTGTATGTGTGAAAGAATCAACACAAGAAAAGACAAGAAGAATTCTTCATTAAATAAAATTTTCTTCGGATCGAGGGGAAGTAAACAATGACCTGCTGCAATTGAAACCGGTTCTGGGTGATAAATAGATTGGTCTTTTGTCTCCAGAAAGACAAAGAAAAAGGATTAGATTCATTTTATTTCAATTCAATTGAGTCGAAAATTGATAGTTCGACAGCATTTCCACTGCTTATTCAACATTGTTTGCTATTACTATCCTTCATTAAAATAATTTAGAGAAAAAACACTACTAAATAATTCAATAAAGAAGAATGTGATTTATACCCTCTAGAAAATAAATATATCATAAAAACTTTATTCAAAAAAATCAATAAAATACATGAAAGAAAAACTAGTAAATGGTATAAAATGATTACGCACGTTTCGTGGCTATAGTTTCAAATAGATAAGTACTAAAATTTCTCTAAATTATACAGATATATTTTATAGTGGGAAACTTCATTTAGTATTGCTAAATTGAATTTTTCCCTGTAAGTTTTGGACTTTATTCCCTAATATTATACACACACACACATATATATATATATATATATATATATATATGTGTGTGTGTGTGTGTGTGTGTGTGTGTGTGTGTGTGTGTGTGTGTGTGGATATGTGTGTGTGTGAGTGCGTGGATACATTTATGAATATAAATATTTATGGGATGTCTTAAAGATATACCTTATGAAAATGACTATTTCAGTTTGTGTGTACGCATGCGTTTTGGGGAACTGCTATTTAACGTTGGACTTTAGGTGCATGTGAATGTGTATTTATGCGTAGTTGTGTCTATGTATGTGAGTGTGCGCGCGCGTGTGTGTGTGTGTGTATGTGTGTGTGGTGGGGATGATGATTGTGAGGGTTAATGTATAAGGATTCTGCGTAAAAAAACATAAAAAGCATAACTTTGGCTTATACTTCGCAAAAATAATTATTGAACACACGCAAAAAATATTTAAATCACACAAAAAATTATCATTCAGAAGAATTCGTTAAAATTTATAAAAGAGGTAATATAATTAACTTATAATAATAATAATAATAATAATAATAATAATAATAATAATAATAATATTACAAGTATAAAGTTAGTGCTGAAACAAACCAGAAATAAGTTAAAAATTAAAAATGAATGAAAATTAAAACAAATAAGAATCACTGCAATATTTATTTTAATTGATAAACAAAAAAATAAATAATAATAATAATAATAATAAGAAGAAGAAGAAGAAGAAGAAGAAGAAGAAGAAAGAAGAAGAAGAAGAAGAAGAAGAAGAAGAAGAAGAAGAAGAAGAAGAAGAAGAAGAAGAACAAGAAGAAGAAGAAGAAGAAGAAGAAGAAGAAGAAAAGAAGAAGAAGAAGAAGAAGAAGAAGAAGAAGAAGAAGAAGAAGAAGAAGAAGAAGAAGAAGAAGAAGGAGAAGAGGAAAGGAAAAGAAAAATAGCGTATAAATATAAGAAATACAAATAAAATAAGAGGGAAATAAAAAAAAAATTCTGAGGCGTATTTAAACAATTGTACACGGAAAATAAAATTTGTTATCTAATTCACATATTTCACTTATTAATTACACGATATAATTTTCTCCAAAAAGAAGAGTTTGTATGCATCTTTGGATGTGTGTGTATGTATGTATATATATATATATATATATATATATATATATATATATGCTGTATTT
>NC_142946.1:9750633-9755633 GCF_046866305.1 Octopus bimaculoides
GGCATTCAATAGAAGCGAAAGAAAACAGAAAAATAATTTGAAGCTAGAGAACAAAAGTTTAAAAGGTGCAAAGCGATTCCCCTGCCCAACACGTTTTCGTATTCGAACTCACGATGGTTTTATTTTAATTATAATTATAAAGATAATTCACGGGGTTGATATACGTGAGTATGTTTGTTAGATATAATAATTTGAGGAAATGAATCACGTTGGATTCCCGGGTGTGAAAACATGCAAATGTTAAATCTTTAATTTATTTCGTTATAACAAAAAAAAAAAAGAAAAAAAAAAGAAATAGTCCCTAAATGTTATATAAAGACAAAACATTCAGGAATTTTTAATTGTTACTTTATCTAAACATATTTTTATTCAAAGAAACAATGAAGACTTGCTACTTGAGAATGAAGTAACATTTACATTTTAAAGATTTACACCTTTAAAATTATTCAAACACGGAGTCCTTTGATCCCGTTCATACATCTATTTTTAAATACCCGGTTCTAAAAATAAAACAATAATATGAACGCATAAACATTCACCTGTGTTTGTATAAATATACACACACATCTACACACATGTAAATATATATATATATATATATATATATATATATATATATATATATATGTATGTATCTACGTGTATGTGTGTGTGTGTATGTGTACATATATACCTATATATAGATATACATCTAGATTCATATATACATATATATTTTTACATATGTATATTGATGTACGTAACAGTGTTAACTATAAACAAATATTATTAGAGAAGGAAAATTTAATCAAATTACGGTTCACCCAGAAAAAATTATTTCCACCACCAACAAAAATGAATTAATTACAAGAACGTTTCATACATACAAAATACAATAATTATTCAAGAAACTCTTCATCAATAATAGCTTATTTGTTTAAGTTATTACTAATAAGTTATTATTATATAATAAAGGACTGAACCAGTGCGTGTGTTTATTACCGACATAATGCCTCTCCCAAGGTTTAATTGTATTTCTTTCAACACACGTATCCACATCAAGAATCTTCCACACGAAATACACATACGAAATTATTATATAAGTTATTAGTTTAAGTTTTTGTATTTCGTTATGGACTCAGTTTACGTTCCTTGTTTAGAGGGTTCACTGGAGAGATAACCGTCATGGCGGTCGGTAATGTATGAGAGTATAAAAAAAACAGTACACCTCATAAAATATATAAGTGCGTTTACTTTTTTAAATGTGAAGTAGGGTTTATCGATGTTCTGACGAAACTTGATATACTGGAGTTTGTTAGCTGGACTTAAGTTTACAATTTTTGGTTACGGAATGAATTGATTCGTTGCCTCTGGTTGGACGCTCAAAATTTTAAACCTGTTTTGGCGAAATACATTTTTGGACCTGAAGGTAAACACCCCCCCCCCCACACACACGGATGCTAGAAACGTGTATGTTACTGGCATCGAGAAGGCAGCGTGCTGGCAGAAACGTTAGCACGCCGGGCGAAATGCTTAGCGGTATTTCGTCTGCTGTTACGTTCTGAGTTCAAATTCCGCCGAGGTCGACTTTGCCTTTCATCCGTTTGGGGTCGATTAAATAAGTACCAGTTACACACTGGGGTCGATGTAATCGACTTAATCCCTTTGTGTGTCCTTGTTTGTCCCCTCTAAGCTTAGCCCCTTGTGGGCGATAAGGAAATAAGAGATATTTATATTCAATTAGAGACCATGAGAAAGAGAGAGAGACTACATTTCAATAATTGCACACGATTGACGTAGGCAGGTTCCCTTTCCTCATACACAAATAGAGAAACATGCTCACGCACATAAACAGGAAAAGAGAAAAAAAGACGGTGATAAGAACGCGACAAACATGAGGACGCCTGACGTCATATAAGTTAGCCTTGAATCAACCACGCGAAACGGTTGGAGCCAAAACCGATGTGTCAAAACTTTCATACCATTTCTGACGACAGCCAGGTTGTCTAAGAGAAACAGTCGAAAGGATTCGCATGACAAAAGGGTTGTTGGCCTTCTGGAGATAGTATCAGCTGGTGAAATAATTTCATTTGCAGTCATGCTTCGACGCTCACGGCTCTATCTTTGAGCGTCTATTGCTTTTACTTGTCCTTAACATATTGTCTCCAGGATTTCTTAGTATCTACCAATCAACAACTCACTACTTGTTAACAGTTTGCCTAGCTTACGCCCGACTGCTCTTACGTCAGTTTCACATTCCCTATACTAAAAATTATTTTCGTAATATGCAATGTAACCACTTGGAAAATTTATAATTTTATCTTGATAGCATCAAAATTGCGAGATGCATGGGCCAATTTAAAAACATGAAATATTTCTACATATTTATAAGTATGCTTACCAACAACATGGTTGCGGGCTCAGTCTCACTGCGTGGCAGCTTTGGCAAGTGTCTTCTATTACAGCATCGGGCTGACCAAAGACTTGTGTGTGGATTTGGAAGACAGAAACCGAAAGAAGCCCGTCGAATATATATATATATATATATATATATATATATATATATATATATATATATATATACATGCATGTATATATGAATGTATGTATGTATGTATGTATGTGTGAGCGTGTATGTTTTTATGTGTCTGTGTTTGTCCCCACTCTAACATCTCTTGAAAACCGATGCTGGTGCGTTTGCGTCCCCGTAACTTAGTGGTTCGGCAAAAGATCGATAGAATAAGTACTAGGCTTTCAAATAATAAGTCCTGGGATCGATTTGCTCAACTAAAGGCGGTCCTCCAGTATGGCTGCAGTCAAAATGACAAAGTAAAAGAAAAAAGAAAAACATTGGTCATAGCTTTGCTAACTTTGCCAATATACAGGTAATCGTTTACAACTTGTAACTTTGGCAATTGAAACGCTCCAAACTCGAATTACTTATAGATCTCCAAATGAACTGCAAGTGGAGCGTAATCACCATGAAAGTCTGACTTAATAACGATGTTAATTACTAAACTTCTCAGGATCAATCGGGCTACCATTATTTTGCCCTCCACTATTAATGTTTTACTTAATTTCTGGACCGTCTCCGTTCCTGACGTTACTTTTAGAAACTGCGTATGATTGACCCAGCTTCGAATGAAATGCGAATTTTCACGAGCGTTCTTAGGTTATTGCAATTTTTATAAATTGTAAGGCGACAAACTGGCGGAAATGTCAGCGTGTGAGGTATAATGCTTAACGCCATTTTGTCCATCTTTACCGTCTGAGTTCAAATTTCGGCGAGTTCGACCTTGCCTTTCATTCTTTCGGAATCGATAAAATGAGTACCAGTTGAGCACTAGGGTCGATGTTATTGAATTACCCCTCCTTGCTGGCCTTGTGCCAAAATTTGAAACGAATATTCATAACTTGTAAGACAGCGTTATGGCGCCGGACAAAACTTGTTAGGAAGCTTTACGGAGCTGGAGAAAATGCTTTGCTTATTTCCTTCATCTTTACGTTCTGAGTTCAACTTCCGCTGAGGTCGATTTTGCCTTTCATCCATTGGGGGGTCAATAAAATAAGTTCCAACTAAGCACTGGGGTTAATGAAATCCATTAATCCCATCCCCGAAATTGCTGGCCAAAATTCGAAACCTATATTTATAACTTGTACAAATGATAGTTAACAGAAGTACATAACACATATTCGAAGGATTTGTCTATTCGATTAAACAAGCATGATTATTCGATAGACTTTTAGATTATTGAATAAACGTCTACCGCAACTATTTACATATCGGCATCGGCAAGAATAAAGACAATTTTGACCCCATGTGATAAGAAATCATCACTTAAAAATAGATGACGAAATAACGAAATGGCGTTTTATCTGACTTCAAAAATCTACCACGCAATAGAGAATAAATTAATAAAGGTAAATTATAGATCTGAAGTTTAAATACAAGACAGTCAATAACATACTTTAGGCAAGACTTAATACGCTGTCCTATTTAACATCATCACCTTGTCTCAGAGGGGTCTTCAGGAAATTCCCACTAATGCAAGCATTGCGACAACAAAACGTCCGTTTCCATCTGCGTTCATGCTTTGTCTCCAGAATACATTAACCTGAAAATGTTTAGACTGGGCATCAGCTGCACTGGTTCTATGAGATGCGGACGTTCTGCAAAGGACACAGACTCTGTCTGACCTTCTTTTCAATAAGTTATGAACAAATATTTAAAAATAAACTTCTATGCGATACTATTATATTAGTACAGGCGAAGGCACGCAAGCGTATACGCAAACACGCAGACACACACACACTCACACACACATACACATACACACACAAGCACACACACATTAATAGTTTTCTGTCTATTTATTTATTTATCAATCTATCTATCTTTATATATACACGCTCGTACACACATATGCATATATATATATATATATATATATATATATATATATATATATATATATATATATATATATATATTTATTTATGTGTTTCAGCCAGGTGGCTGCGGTCATGCTGGTGCACCACTATATATATAGTGAAAAGACCCATTTCTGTCATGTAAGACCATGGGATTGCACCTCGAAATTTACCCTCAAGAGTGCAAGTCCAGGTAAGGTTGCTTCTGGAAGAAAAGCAGTCACCCATGCATATCAGGCTCCCTTCTTCACGCAACTAATGTTATAGAAGGGAGAGAGAAATGCCAACAGAGCTTGGCAACTGTGAGTGAACTGGAGCAACGTGAAAAATAGTGTTTTGCTCAAGAAGATATAGAGTGGAAAGAGGGATGTGATGCGGAGGAAAATCGGGTGAAGGCGAAGGTGATATAAAGGGGAAAATTCAGGCAAAAGCAGACTTGAAGGGCCAGAAAGGGATTACTGTACAAAAAATAGGCGTAGGCTTAGAAGGAGAATCTTTTATGTAAACCTGTCGTTAACACGGTGCCAAGTTCCTATATGACACAACTTCCATCCCCTTGCTTTTACCATCAGCTTCCATGCTATTTCGAT
>NC_142946.1:9768133-9770633 GCF_046866305.1 Octopus bimaculoides
GAGAGGGGGGAGGGGGGAGTACGAGAGAAGAGAGTGAGAGAGAGTGAGAGAGAGTAAGAGAGAGGAGAGAAAGAGTAGGGGTGAAGAGAAGTGGGAGTGGAGAGAAGTATGAAGAGAGGTACAAAGAAGTAGGAGTCGGAGCAGGAGGTGGGGGAGGGGAGAGATGGGTGGTAGGAGGGAGGGTGGGGGAGAGAGACAGGAGGAGGGGGTTAGATGAAGAGTGGAGGGGAGTTGAGCCCATGTGGCGCAAAGGAGCGAAGATAGAAGATTAACCCCTGTTCACGGCGCAAACGGGAGTCCGGATGGCCCCTGTGCATGGACAATCCAAACACCGACAGGTGTTGCCGCAAGGAGTGGCCGGCAGAACGGAAGTGGCGTGACACCGGGGTGTCATTGCCGACGTTGATATCTCGGAGGTGTTCCGCGAATCGGTCGGCCAGGCGCCGCCCCGTTTGTCCGATGTACAGGGATTGGCAGAGAGAGCAGGAGAGGCAATATATGATGTTGGTAGACGTGCAGGTGAAGGAGTCGGTGATGCGATAGGGTCGGTGATGGGTGCTGGTGAGGAGGGTGGTGTTGGAGAGGTAAGGGCAAGTGCGGCAGCGTGGACGGGAGCAGGGGAAAGAGCCAGGTTGGGAGGTTGGGTTGGGGAAGAAGCTGTGGACCAAGAGGTCCCGTAGGTTGTGGGCTCGTTTGAAGGAGGGGAGGGGTCGATTAGGGAAGATGTGGGAGGTGGAGGGGTCGGACTGGAGGCGCCGAAAAGCTCGGAGAATGGAGCGTTGGAGGGGTAGGGTGGTGGGATGGTAGGTGAGGGGAAAAGGGAGGCGGGAAACGGCAGGGCGGGTTCGGGGGGAGAGAGCAGATGCACGGTCCACAGAACGTGCTCTGGCAAGGGCGGTGTGGATGGTGGTGGGTGGATATCCACGCAGGCTAAAGTGGTGAGCCATGAGTTGAGACTGAGTCTCAAAGTCATGGCTGTCGCTACAAAGTCTGCGTAGACGGAGGAATTGGGAATAGGGGATGGAAAGTTTTGTGTGTCTAGGGTGGAAGGAGGAGAAGTTGAGATAGGAGTGTGAGTCTGTGTGTTTGTAGTGGATGGAGGTGCTAAGGGCGGAGTGGAGGATGCTGACCGAAATGTCGAGAAAGGGGACAGAGGTGTCAGAGACAGTACAGGAGAAGTGGAGGGCAGGATGGAAAGATTGAACGAAAGAGAGGAACGAGTCAAGATGTTCGCGGGAGAGAGAGGTGGCACCGATACAGTCGTCGATATACCGACCGTATAGTTCGGGAGTGGGACCAGTGAAACTGGAGAATATTTGGGCCTCAACATAACCAACGAAGAGGTTCGCGTAGTTGGGGCCCATTCTCGTCCCCATGGCCACTCCCGAGGCTTGCTGGTAGATATCTCCCGCGAACGAGAAGCAGTTGAGAGATAGGACAAGTTACACATATATGTATATATATATATATATATATATATATATATATATATATATATATATATATATATATATATATATATATATATATATATATATATATATATATATATATATATATATATATATAAATGGACATATAAGTACTTATCTATGACCCTGCCAACCTCTCTCTATATATATATATATATCTAAACGCACACACACACACATATCCATGTGTGACAGAGTGTGTACGTATGTGTACGCGTATACGTGGATAAATAATAATACATTATCATATATTATCTGAAGTAATACATATTTACTTAATTGAACAGTTTTCACTTAGTATCATGCCTCGTCATTTACCAATATATTATTTTACATTTTCTTTTTTCTTATTGCTCTTCTAATTTTCCATTTATTTCGCTATCTATTTATTTGTTTACTTCTCTCTCTCTCTCTCTCTCTCTCTCTCTCTCTCTCTCTATATATATATATATATATATATATATATATATATATATATATATATATATATATATATATATATAGCTCTAAGTAATCATGTCCTTAATAAATTTTCTTAATTTCGATGCTTTTGTTCCGCCGTCTGTAACGTGAGAATGATGTGATTGGAATGTGTGTCCTGCGTACACTGGCCTGTGTAAATATAGCATTATTACTAAACAAATACTTCGTACATAAACAACGATAAAGTACGGTAATTAAATTCCTTTAATTCTCTATTAGCACTGGTGTGGGTGTATGGGAAGAAGCTTGCTTCCCACCCACCTGATTCTGGGTTCAGTGCTACTGTGTGGCAGCTTGGGCAAATGTTTTCTACAATGGCGTCGGGCCGATTAAAAACCTTGTGAATCGATTTGGCAGGTGAAAATTGAAGGACGCCCGTCGTATATATATATATATATATATATATATATATATATATATATATATATATATATATATATATATATAATTGTTCATAGAAAACCATATAATCGTTACCAATATAGCAAGAGATTTCACCGCAAAAGGTCTAAATTAGACTTCTTAGGGATCGTTCTCCTTGACAG
>NC_142946.1:9775633-9793133 GCF_046866305.1 Octopus bimaculoides
ATATATATGTACGTATATATGAGTGTATGCCTGTGAAAGTGGATTGTATGTCCGTAAGATCATTGTTGTCCGTGTACAGAGGGTACGTTATCCATCCACAAGTTCACTTGTACCGACTTTTTTCTATTAACGCTGACATTGCTGTGTCCTTGATGAAGCTACATAACTCTCAGATGGGCCAATCCTCAAAGATGTAAACTGATACATCAGTATAATCAGAAGTGCATAATAAAACTGACTAGCTGTTTCGTTCCTGCCCTGTAGGCAGTGTTTCTCATAGGGAAAGGCCATGCCTACTTGGGATGGGCGTTGTGTGGACTGAAAATGATGGACATGTTTTACAAATTTGTTCAAAAATAGTTGAACTTCTTCAACACCATGCACACCGCCGTATATGATAAATATCACTTTGTACTATAGACACAAGGCCTGAATATTTGTAAGAGGTGGGTAGTCAATTAGATTGACTCCAGTGCTGAAATGTTAATTATTTTGTCGATTCAGGTACGAGGAAAAGACAAAGTCTGCGGAATTTCAACTCATAACTTAAAGATGCATTTTGTCCGACATGCTAACGATTTTGTAAGCTCGCTGTCTTAGAAAATAAAGTAATATCTATTTAAAAATATTGGCCCAATGCCAGCAATGTCGGGGAAAGGTGTAGGTGAATTACATTGGTCCCTAGTGCTCAGTTGGTACTTATTTTGTCGAACCCGAAAGGCTGTGTGGTAAAGTCAACCTCGGTAGAATTTGAACTCAGAGCATGAAGGTAGACGAAATGACGTTAAGTATTTTGCCGGCGTTTTAACGATTCTGGCAGCTCCCCGCCTTAAGATACGGGTATTATTTTAAACCCTCTTTGGAACGTATCTGCAATCGATGATGCAGCCTTGTTACATTTTGTCACTCAGTTCTTTGCATATAGTTTTGATTTTTGGTTTAACTTTTACGATAAACGAGAAAAAAACAGTTATCAGATAGTAGATTGTTTGCCCACATAACATGGCAGTCCTGGTTTAGGAGGACTGTTGCTGTAGTTTAGCCCCAGGAGACATCGTCTCCAGCTGGCTATACGACACGATCTGTCCTTATATTTTCGAACAAGGGAATTTAGCACCCCCACTCAGCTCAAAACGATATCTGTCTATCGCGATGTCCTTGTTCGAAAATATAAGGACACATATCGTGTCGTATAGCCAGCTGGAAACGATGTCTCCTGGGACTAAATTACAGCGACATTCGTCCTAAACCAGGACTTCCATGTTATGTTGACAAACAATCTTTACTACAAAGTACTGTTGCTGAATATCTCACGTTGTGAGATTTAAAAATAGTAATTTTCTAGTTATCAAATAGTCTGATGAATTTAATTACTATCCTACGTTCCCCCAAACCATTGATTTGCCCCCTCCCCCGCCCGGATATTTCTTTATCGAACAAGCCTACTCAGATCATATGTAATAACATCGTTTCTGCTTTTAGGTACCAAGGCAAATATTATCCGATGTGTCGTTCTCAAAAATGCGCGCCTTCTACAGGGTTAAAATTCAACATACCAGCATTAACGTGATGTTTTGTTTAAATAGCATAATTCATTTTGTCAATCTGAGCGAGGTTCTCTTACACGGATGTGTGATGACTTACTTCCCTGAAACTTGAATATTAAGAAAACGTACGTAAAATGGTATAAAATAATATAAAAATAAATATACGCAAACATAAATAAATAAATAAATAAATAGGTAAACAAAATGAAATTATACTCTTCAGCCCGAAAGATTTCTCGCACGGTGAGAAGAATATGCTAACAGAAGATTCTAATATATACATACTTACGCACGTATACACGCACGCGTACACACACACACACACACAGAGGTATACATAGGTATATATACATAAATTTGTGTGTGTATATACATATCCTAATACATTTATACTTACACACACGCACATGTATGTGTGTATATATATATATATATATATATATATATATATATATGTATATATATATATATATTTATATATATATATATATGTGCATACATACATATATATATATATATATATATATATATATATATATATATATATATATATATACACACACACACACACACATATATATATATATATATATATATATATAGATGTGTGTGTGTTTGTGTGTGTTTGCAGGACACTTGAATAATATAAATAAAACACCATTGTAGTTAGGGTAAAAGACACCTGACGGAAAACATACGTGTATATTCGTGTATTGGAGTTTCTACGTGTTTGTGTGTCTGTGTTGATAATCTGTATACATATGTTTTATGTATATATGTCTTGCGTACATTTAGCGTAAATTGTGTGTGCGCGTGTGATGCCTATAATACGTGAGTTATGAAATTAGCGTTGTGATGACTTGGAGACTTTAAAATGGAGAAGAGTAGGGTGTCAATAAAATAAATACCAAAATCTTACTTCTTACTTCTTGGGTAAACTGATTGAAAACATCCTGTGGCACGTCTGGAATGTTCAGTTTGTTTTCATATTACGATCGTTATTACCGCTAGGGAGTGGATGGCAAAAATACTAGAGTAACTTACGGGAAAAATTTAATACTTAGCTCTCTCTATACTTTAGCTCTACATCCTCTGTTTTCATCCCCACTTTCTCTCAGTTTAGGTCTCTTTTACCCCTGTCTCTCCTTCTCTCTTTTCCTCCTCATTCTTTCTAACATTTTCCAAGTCACTATCATGCCTTTCTCGCTTTTTTTTTTTCCAAGTCGATCTAACTTCTCTCTTTTTCTGTTCCATTATTCTGAAGTTGATAAAATTCAATACCTATCAGGGAAAAAGCAATGCTACTACGATAGCGGTAGTGCTCCATAGTCTGGTATTAATCTGGAATTCTTTCTATCGATCTCTATCAATCGACTGAAAATTTTAACTTTTGACGTAAAGGAAAGTGGTGCAACACAAGTATTTGTACATTTCATATCTGCGATAAAGTATTCTAAATAAACAAGCAAAGCGACATTCTGAATCTCGGTGTTCACCATGCGCATGACGATATATTATATGTATAAACTTTAGGTTAGTTCGAATATTTTTGTGTCATACTTTACCTTCTTTAAGTAATTTCACTGGAGTTTACCGAAGAAAAAATCTTGTTGCTTTTGATAACAGGTGCAGAAAAAGCTTATCTGCTTTGATAGATAGACACATAATACATACGTACATACAAATATGCAAACATATATACTCACACATAGAGCATCCATGTACATAAATTTATACACGCAGGCACGTATATATATATATATCATATGAATAGAGTATTTAAATGTTTTATTCACATAGACATATACGCATATATGTGTACGAGGAAGGAGAGAAAGAGAGGGAGATATAAAAATCGAGAGCAAGATAGATAGATAGATAGATAGATAGATAGATAGATAGATAGAGAGAGAGAGAGAGAGAGACAGAGACAGACAGATAGATAGATAGATAGATAGATAGATAGATAGATAGATAGATAGATAGAATGATAGATAGATTGATAGATACATTTCTTTTATTAGCCACACAGGGCTCAACGAAGATGGGACAAATACAATGTAGAGCTTTTCTTTTTGGGAGGGGGGAGGAAGGAAAAAAAAATGGTGGTGTCGATCAAAAGGGATCGTAGGAAGGGAAAAAGGGGCAGTTCGATCAAAAGGGATCGAAAAAAAAAGAAAAGGAAAGGCCGATCAATAGGGATCGTGTATCACACAGTAATGTTCTCGTGTAAAAAGAGGGGAGGACAGTTTAGGTTTAGCCGTGGAAGGAAAAGCCCACGGAAAAGACCACGGTAACCTTGGTCAATATTCTCATTGAAGAAACTATAACAGTAAGTGACTCTCTTTTGCCTTTTTGTTTTATTTTTTTTTCTTGTTCATAGGGTTATGCTCAAGATGGCTCCGTCGTTCACACGTGCCATCCTTGCTACATTCACCCATCTTTTTTTGAAGCATTCACTAGACGAGACTTCCCTTTCTACTCTCAACTTCCTCTTCAGGTGATACTTGAAGAAGTTGATGAGAGATTGCCCAGAGAGGAAAGTCTTTGTCTCTAGACCTTTCAGACGCGTCCACCATACACATTCTTTCGCTATAGCCACAAGTACGATGAAAATAGCTCTTCCTTCCCGTTTAAAGGAAGGAGGCGCGACAATATTCACGATAGACTCGGCTGATAGACCGACTCGTCCCACACGCGATAGCAGTTGTTCGACGTAAGCCCACAGCTCGGAAATGGTGGGACACTGTACGAGTGCGTGCAGAACGGTTTCGTCGCTCTGCCGGCATCTCGGACAGGTCGGCCCCGTGTTTCTCGAGCCATGCCTGTAGAGCTTATCCCGAACGGGTAGTGCTTCTCGATAGCACTGCCAGGCCAGGGATCTCTGGAAGTTTTCCATAGGTCCCGGCCCGAAGGTCGTCTTAAACAGGCGGGTCAGGTATTCCTCGTCGACGCCCAGGTTCGCCCCGAGATCGTCGTCGTACCTTCCCTCCACTAATCCACTATAGAATGCGTTAGTTGTGATGCAGTCGCTCAAGGTTGACCCGGGTTGTTGGAGTTGCCGAAGAGCAGCGCGACACTCGCGGTGCCATTCGCCCTTCCTCGGCCTCTTCTTGATCCATGACTGCAGTTCGGTCATGGAGACGAGCTGCGGGAAAGCGCGCCGCACAAACGGTGACCACACCTGTTCACCGCTGTCTACGTAGAGCCGGAGATGTCGCAGTCTCAGCGCGTGTCTGCGCATCATCAACCACGGCATGCCCAGTCCTCCTTTTAACGGGTGTTGGCAGCAAACGGATCGCCTAACCATCGGAACGCTTCCTTTCCACAAGAAGCGGAAGAGGATGCGCTCCAGTTTGGTGATGGTAGGGTCGGGACAAGGAACGACGGTCAGGCGGTAGTAGATGACGGACGCGATGTACGTGTTCGCCACCTCCGCCCGACCTTTCAGGGAAAGCTTCCTCTCGGCCCATTGCCGGGCTAGAGTGGCCACCCTTCTCGTTATCTCGTCCCAGTTCTTCTCCGTTTGGAGGTCTGGACCAAACCAGACCCCGAGCATCTCAACCGGACCGTCAGTCCAACATCCCACGACGGAGGCGCTACTTGACGGCATGGGGTTGCTTCTCCAGGTGCCGAGCCGCAAGCCCACTGACTTATCCCGGTTGATTTTCGCTCCCGTTACCGCTTCGTAGTCTCTCAGTGTCTCGCCGACAAGCTCGATGTGCTTTTGGCTAGACACTATGACGGTGACGTCGTCCGCGTATGCCGACACGCTCGTCCCGCATCCCAACTCTCGCGGGATGCCCCTCAGCGTCGCCAGCTTCCGCAGTAGTGGCTCGAGAGTCAACACGTACAGAAGCGACAAGAGGGGGCATCCCTGACGGACCGAACGTGCAATGTCGAAGGGTCTTGATAGATGCCCATTGACGCGAACTACCGAACGGATGCCTTGATAGATAGATAGATAGATTGATAGATAGATAGATAGATAGAAAAACGGGTATATATATATAGATAGAGTGAGAGAGAGAGAGATAGAGAGAGAGAGAGAGAAAGAGAGAGAGAGCTTGTGTGGTGTGAGAGTGTGTATGAGAGAGACAGAGAGGGTGAAAGAGAGAAGAAAGAAGGAAAGAAGTACGAAAGCAAGCAAGTAAGCAGGCAAGGAAGAAACAAAGAAGGAAGGAAAGAAACAAACAAAGAAAGAGAGAAAGAGAGAAAGAGAGAAAGAGAGAACGAAATCTTCTATAATGACTGCGAGTAACAGAAACCTTTGTTTGGTAGTGAAGTGGTGTTTCGTGAGGTGAATCGTAAGAGAGTACTCTGCTGTCTGGCAAAGCTACTCAATCAACACGACACAGACACTAATAAGCTTAATGTCCGTTAGTCCATTAGATCTTGTACCGAACCCATCATATCGCAGTCCTTGCTGTTTGCTTGTGTTTTTATACGCGTACACGCATGTACTCAAGCGCACAGCCGTACACGCATACATGCAACCATAACACATACATGCACATATACAGGAAGACTACGTGTGTATATACTTATATATATCTATATATATATATATGCAGATATATATGTATATATAAATATATATACTATGAATGTATATATATTATGTGTGTGTGTATGTATGTATGTATGTATGTATGTATATATATATATGTATGTATACATACATACATATATATATATATATATATATATATATATATATATATATATATATATATATGTATATATATATATGTATATATATATGTATATATATATATATATATGTATATATATATATATATATATATATATATATATATATATATATACATGAATGCATACGTATATTATATATATAAGTTTACTTATTTTTGCCAGCTGAGTGGACTGAAATAATGTAAAATGAAGTGTTTTGCTCAAGAAGGCAAAGCATCGCTCGGTCCAGGAATCGAAACCACAATCTTACGATCATGAGTTCAACACCCTAACCACTAAGCCACGCGACTCCACTCATTCCAAGTAGGCTTATGACTGATGGAAAATATGACCAAGCCTGACCCACATTTCATCATACCTCTGCTCATTTAGAGCTGACCTAAGGATTTGAACTCAAAGTGCAGAAATTCAGAACCAATATGCCAAAGCATTTTATCCAACGCTGTAACGTCTTATAAATTCACCGTATTCCCACCATGTGCAATTACTGTTTTAATTTACTACATACTTTCTCTGCCATCGAATTATGTAGCATAAGAATCCTCATCATCACTTCTTGTGATTGGTGCGGTCAATCGTTGTAGTGCTCCCTTGACAGTCAGCAATCGCACTGAACCCTGTCCTCTGACACACACAGAAGGGTCACCGTGTTGTCATATCAGGGTTTTATTTATTTATCTTTCTTTCGTCCTCATTCATCTCTGACCTGAAGAGACATTTTAGACAAGGAGACATGACAGTATACACGTCCATATCAGGTGAGCTTTCGACATTCCAGTTTAGCATGTAGTGGATGTTGCTTTTCGCCTGCCAGTACATTTAAGGATCTTCTGTCTGACTAAGTCGTGTGACCGTACTCTTTATTCAAGATATGTTAGTTTTCTAATGCAAATGTACTCCAATGACTAACATTTGTGAAGTGCCTCGATTACCTTCTCAGCTGATTATATGGAGATCATATTACAGAGGAGATTGTTTAATAATAATTTTGTTGTGTGCAGTAAAATATTTCTTAAAAGAAACAACCTATTTTATTCTACTAGTGATCAATCACCAACCTTTGTTTCTTACTTATCAAATTTGACCAGAGAAAGGAAAATGGCCGCGAAACCTACATTAAATGACGCAGTGTTGAGCAGAGAAAGGACACCTTATGTCAATGAAGTTTTCTATGCACGTAAAAAGATGAAATAACCATGGGTTGAAAAACTTCATACAGTAATTCATCAAATGGTATCGACCTGCGATTAAACAACTAAAACAAGAACAAAAATTAAACAAACGAACAAACAGCATCAATGAGGATAACAAGGACAATATCAACCATACATGGTACGATCGAATAACACATATATACACATGCAGCCACGCACATACACATATATGCATGTCTTTATATTACCATGTCATCGGTTTCTTTCTCTCGGTACTTTCTTTTCTAAAAGGCCTGGGAGAAAGGACATAACGATAGAAAAAATATATATGCATATATATCCATATATATATATATATATATGTATACGTACATACATATATACATATGTGGTCGTTCCGTTGTCTGTTGTTCATTGTCCTAACGTCCTGTACCCTGATATGCATCTATATACACATGTAGATGTATGTACATATATGTGTGTATACATACATATATACTCTTTGTATTTATATATATATATATATATATATATATATATATATATATATGTGTGTGTGTGTGTGTGTGTGTGTGTGTGTGTGTGTGTGTGTGTGTGTGTGTGTGTGTGTGTGCGCGTGTTTATGTATCTTAAACGACCATACTACATACATTGTACTACTAAACAACAAAACAATAGCAGTACCTGTAAAATGATATCAACAACGGAAGGCACAACACATTCAGTAATGTTGGTTTAATATTCACGTTGTTGCTCTTGGTAGTTTATGTCTGGTCAATAGATGGGATTGGCATGTTCGGGAAATATTTCATTATAAATCTCCAGGAATAAATTTAATCTGGGTCAAACAAACCCCAGCATCGTAACAAAAAAAAAACCCATTAGCGAGACAATCAATAAGAACATCTTAAAAGAAAGGAAGGACACTTTAGATAATGTAGTCTTAGATATATTGTTTCAAATCACCAGAGCAGAACCTCTTTTATCAAAGATCTGTTCGACACGACATGAGGTTTAACAACGACGACGAAAGCATGACATGAGGTTTAACAACACCACTACCAACAACAGCAACTCTTAAGTCTGTTGCTTAATTTTCGTTCGTGGTTAATTCTGTTTCATATTTACGACTACCCCAACCAATCCTTCATGAAAATTTCCAGATTTATTTTTGTGCAAACATAGCTGAGTATAAATAACTAATTACTTTTAAAACGACAAGAAGGAAAAAGGTACATATTCATTACCACTTCCGCAACCAGCACCACCAGCAAAAACACCAGTAAAACTATATGATCACTAAGACTGCTAGAAACAGCAGTTAAATCTTCAAACCATACACTACTACATGTTGGATAATATGATCCTAGGTGCGTCGCATATAATGAAAAGCAACAAAAGATCCTATTTCGAATAACTTTGGTCATAAGTGTGCTCGATTAGAGATGGTTCCGGGTTCATTCTCGCAACGTGGCACCTTGGGCAAGTGTCTTCTACTATAGCCTCCGGCCGACCAAAAGTCTTGGGAGTGGATTTGGTAGATGGAAACTGAAAGAAGCCCGTCGTATATATGTATATGTGTATATGTTTGTGTGTCTGTGTTTGTCCCCCTCCCCCGCCACCATCGCCTGACAACCGATGGTGGTGTGTTTACGTCTCCGTAACTTAGCAGTTCAGCAAAAGAGACAGAAAAAATAACGACTAGGCTTACAAAGAATAAGCCCTGGGGTCGATTTGCTCGACTAAAGGTGCTGCTCCAGCATGGCCGCAGTCAAATGACTGAAACAAGTAAAAGAGTAAAAGAGTAAAGATCATCTATTTAATAAAAAAAAAAAGAAAAAATGGAATGCTCGCTTCCGAGTGTAACAATACAAAATTGAACTTCTCTTGGTCTCTTCTAAATATCTTTCGGTTCTGAATTATTGTGGCTTCCCGTCGGATACGACAATGAGGGTTCCAGTTGATCCGTTCAACGGAACAGCCTGCTCGTGAAATTAACGTGCAAGTGGCTGAGCACTCCTCAGACACGTGTACCCTTAACGTAGTTTTCGGAGAGATCTAGCGTGACACATGGTGTGACAAGACTGGCCCCTTGAAATGCAGGTAGAACAGAAACACAAAGAAGGATTGAGAGAAAGTTGTGGTGAAAGAGTACAGCAGGGTTCGCTACCACTCCCTGTTGGAGCCTCGTAGAGCTTTAGGTGTTTTCGCTCAATAAACACTCACAACGCCCGGTCTGGGAATCGAAACTGCGATCCTATGACCGCAAGTCCACTACCTCCACGGTTCTCAATAATATGAGAAGAAAGTATGAAAATAAGAAAGTGGCTTAACGTACATATATGGCGGGGAGGAAGAGACGGACGTGTGTGTGTGTGTCAGTGTGAGTATAATTGCAGTTGTAGGGATGTGTAAGTACATCAATCTATACGACGGATATACTTCTACATCTATATATACTTGTATACGTATGCTTGCATTTATACATGCATACATGCATTCAAGCATACACCATATATCGTATGACGGCGAGATGAGAAAGAAGAAGAAGAAGAAGAAGAAGTGTAAGGAGAAAACGGGGGTGAGCTACTCAACCAGTCGGTCCATTGTACGGACGATACCCGATGCGTGCATAGCGTTCGATTCTGGAGAAATCGACTCCTCTGGGAGATTTCTGAAACCAACCTGAAAGAGAAAACAAAGGCATACAACCTACCTGTAGCAGCAGCTCCAACACCACCCCTCCCATTAACACTGCCTTTACTACCGATATATATATATATATATATATATATATATATATATACACGTTTTTCTATTTATTATTTCTCTATACTGTTTCGTTTTGTTGAAATTCGGTGTGTTTCAGCAGATCATGGCTATTTTAGAAAAGAAAAAAAAAGCACAGAGAGAAAGTGAGAGAGGGAAAGAGAGGAAAACAGGGAGACGCAGCGAGAGGGAGAGAGAGAGAGAGAGAGAGAGAGAGAGAGAGAGAGAAAAGTCATAGCGATAGAAAGATGTGTATGCATATATATTGGTATATCTAGATCTATGCATCTATTGACACACACACACACACACACCATACACACACACACACACACACACACACACACACATATATATATTTACAGACACACGCACGCTCTTACACACAGATAAGGAAGGGAACAGAGACGGCGAGGTTCGATGAAAACAAAGAATAATCGGAAGAGTAAGGACACACAACAAAAAAAAAAATATAAAGAAAAAGAGAGAAAGAAATAGAGAAAAAGATAAAGAAAAGCGACTTCTTTAACGAAGAGACAAAACTGAAAAGGGATTCGACTGAGCAGATTGTTGCATTGTCTTAACGAAGATCGACTTTAACATTTAGTGCAGTTTTCGGCCATTCTATTATTATTTGACCAACTATTACTAATGGCTTTACTTGTATTATAACCTGGCATTGATACTACTGTGCCTTTCGTTGTCTTCGTTCGCTTCTCCTTTCTTTCTTTCTTTCTTTCTTTCTTTCTTTCTTTCTTTCTTTCTTTCTTTCTTTCTTTCTTTCTTAATCAGTTTATTCTTTCATGTTTTGCTTCTTTTGTTCGGCTCCCAATTTGGAGTTTTCTACCTCGTTCTCTTTCCTATCTATTATCTATCATTGTTTCCCCATTTCTCTGTCTTTCGCCCTTTCTGCCTTTCATTCTTCCTCTCTACAGGTCCCTTTATCTCTTATACACAATCTAATACACCCTTTCAGTCTTAACTACTCACTCACTCACTCACTCACGTATTCTCTATCTCAATGTCATTCGCATATGATTGTATGTATGCTTCTTCTTCTTCTTCTTCTTCTTCTTCTTCTTCTTCTTCTTCTTCTTCTTATTATTATTATTATTATTATTATTATTATTATTATTATTATTATTATTATTATTATTATTATTATGATTGAGGGAAAGAGCAGTGCATGCCATCAAAAATGACACGTGTAAACTTTACGAAGTCCAGTATACCCATCATGACTACCCGTCTGATAAGGGTACACGAGGCACATGCATCACCACCCTATGTGCGCAACATAGTGATCTCATGTCAAGATAAACAGTGCCTGACCTTGCAGGTGGGCCTGGTTAAAAATTTTCTTCAGGTTGAGTAGCCCTTTCTACTCCAAAGACCCTTGAATAACGTTTGTTTTAAGGATAATGAACGAAACATCAATCCTTCCAGCGGTCTATTATTCAAACCCCCAAAGAATTCCTCTCAACACATGGCTGTGCTCCCCAACTACTTCTGCTGGTGATCAGAAATGCGCATATTGTCAGCCACTAAGGGACATGCTCAACTGCTTAAGGTCAAACAACTGACAAGCACGTCTGTGGTATTGAGCAGAATACTTATACTTGCTGTAGCCCACTTTTTATACCAAGGCAGAACAATGTTATTATTATCATCATCATTACTACTATTATTATTATTATTATTATTATTGTAACTGGCACCATCAAGTTCACAGCAGGTTTAGCAGGCACCTTTCTAAAAACGTATGTACACATATATGTATCGGCGTTTGTGATTATATGTATGCATAGTATATTGGTGTGTGCGTGTGTGTGTGTGTGTATACAGGTATGTTGATGCAAAGGGGTAAAATAGAACTTGAAATATGGGTATATTTTTTATCAAAATGTAGCAGAGGTAACAAAGCGACCAGTTTGATAAGTGTGAATGCAGAAAACTCTCGGTCCTCGAGTCGCTCTGTTACTTCTGCTAACACACACACACGCACACACACACACACACACACACATACACACACACACACACACACACACACACACACAAAATGTAATATACATTCAGTTCAGAACTACCATTAGTTTCTTGCTTTTAAGACACGTGTTTAATACCCTGTGTCTCTAGCCAATCTCTCAGACTCCGAGATATTTGCTTGAAAACATGAGGTACGCCATAGAAAACTTGCCTAACCATGTGTCTTAATGGCAAGAAACTACTAGTAATTCTCATTTTAATATGCTTTGAATTAAATGATATTTATCTTTCGTTGGATGGGGTAACTTTACAATCATCTTACCTTAAAAAGATAAATAAAAGTATAAATGAACAATGAAATATACGTGCACACACATGCATACATACATACACATATATGTATATATACATATATATATATATATATATATATATATATATATATATATATATATATATATATATATATATATATATATATATATATATATATATATATATATATATATATATATATATATATATATAAATATATATATATACATATATATATATTTATATATATATGTATATATATATATATATGTATATATATATATATATATATATATATATATATATATATATATATATATATATATATATATATATATATATATACATGCATGCAAGGATAATCTTACTCATAATAAAGCATAGAGACATTCGTTTATATATATATATATATATATATATATATATATATATATATATATATATACATATATATGTGTGTGTGTGTGTTTATGTGTGTAAGTGTGCTCGTGTGAGTAGCTTGCTGTGTAGGTTGTTTTTGTTTTTTGTTTTTTTTTAACGAGAATCTCACAGGATTTCCACCATTATTTTTAACTTGTTACTTATTGTCTGCTCTTTAGTCACTGACGTTTTTATGTTATGTAATTTAGGCTTTAGAAATCAACTTACGTCTCAGGATATCTCCATCGCCTTCTCTCCTACTCTTTCTTTGTCTTTCTCTCCTTCCAGTACATATACACTTACATACAAACATGTATTTATTCATTCATATATATATATATATATATATATATATATATATATATATATATGTATATTCGCTCTGTTGTTCGTGTATGTTTAGTAGATAAACAGTCATTCGTATTAACGTCCGTTTTCTTCTCTCAGCTTTTGTTTATACCCTTCGTCATTGTAGTCCCCTATTCTCATCCTATATCTCTATTACTGTCTCTTATCTATCCCCGTCCTCTTTGTGTCCCACTTACCCTTTCTCCCCTCTCTCTCTTCCTCTCTCTAGCTCCTTCTGTTACACACTTCTTCTCTCTTTCACAAAAGCAACCTTTCTCTTTCTGCTTTATCTTTTATTTACTTTTATTTCTCAGAACACGGTTTTTGTTTTATATTCTCTATCTGACATTCGCTAATGCTGCCTCTGTGTACAACCTAGAATTTCACAATAGCCTTCTTCCTACACTTCCTTCTTTTTCATCTCTTTGCCTTCCTTTCTCTCCCCTCTTCCCTCTCCCCATTTCACTGCTTTGTTCTGATGGTTCTTTCTCGATATTTCTTACTATTGTACTTATTCCTTATTCTTTGTACTTCTCTACTAAATATGCACTTACACCAAAGATATGCCTTCATAATAGACAAACGTTCCGAACGTAACTAACCTAACTCACAATATAGAACCATCTTTAAAGACAACGGTATTTTCAGCGGATATTTTCTATATTCACATCGTATGCTTTCAAAATATATCATAGACATTCGTATTAAAATATTTATTTATTTATATAGTCAATATGTATAAGTATATGAGTGTATATATATATATATATATATATATATAGAGAGAGAGAGAGAGAGAGATTGATAGATAGATAGATAGATAGATATATACATACATATATACAAACATATACATATATGTATATATATATATATATATATATATATATATATATATATATATATATATATATATATATATATATATATATATATATATATATATATACATATATATATATACATGAAGTTTATGCGATTGCTAATTTCTGTGAAAGGTTGCTTCTCTGAATTTACTAGGATAGGAGATTGACAGGAGAATAAACTGTGTAACAGTTCGTATTTTGGTGCGCATTTCGTCCTCGACAAGCGTATGTTATTCTTAATAGCAACCAATATGTGGGTTGATGTATCCACATGTTGGTACCATATGTCTTTTAATAAAGAGTTCTATTATACATATACATATTTACACACACCCCCCCACACACACACACACACACACACACACACATTTATATACGAGCTCTGATTAATAAGTATCTGGACTGTACGCAGAGTGAAACCGCTTGCCACAAATTGACTTGCAACTCTACTGTGTATGCGTTTTAGCTCACTTCCACTTTTTGAAGCAATGTTTGCGTGGAAGATGTGTAACGTGTGATCGCCGCATTAACCATGACAGAGAAAATTGTCAATGCGATACCTGCTCAAAACCCTACGCAAAGGTGCAGAAAGTGTATACAGAGGAGAGTACAAGCCGCACACAAGTGCACAAATGGTTCAGACGTTTCCAAGGTGGCTGAAAAAATGTCCCAGATGTCCGTGAAGCTGGTAGGGGAAATCGTCGAATCACCACTCCTGGGTTATCAGAAGATGTGCTGATTAGTTGCGGTTCAGTTCAGTTCACTATCACTGAAAATTTGGGTGAGAGGCGCGTGTCTGTCAAGTTTGTGCCAAAACTGCTTTCAGCTGACCAAAAAGACACTCGGATTTCTATTGCACAATATCTCCTTGATTCTGTAGAGAACTTTCGGCAAAATTTGATGCAGATTCTCTGCTCAACTTCCTCTTTCATGGTCAATGCGACGATCACACGCTACATACCTTTCTTTCAATCACTGCTGTAAGCAGCAAAGCAACCTAGAACGTTAACATTTAGTGCGCATGCACAACAGAATTCAAGGTCACTGTGTGCCAGGCGGCTTCATTCTGAATGCTTTAGGTTCGTTACTTATGGCAACAGTCCGGATACTTATTGATCAAATCACATATACATGTCTGTTTGTGTGTACATATGTATGTAACTGTATGCATACATATATATGCATATACTATGCAAATATCCTTTTAAAAATCTTTTCTTTTAATTTTTCCAAAACTTAATTGTCTTCCATACTTACAGTTGAAAAAGTCTCAATGACTGAAACCAGTACTGAAATGTTTTTTTATAAAATTATTTTAGCTTTTCTATCTTGCCTATTTTTTCCATATATGTGTATATATATATATATATATATATATATATATATACATCGCCAATGTATACTATATTAAAAAAAAACTCTCGAAAGCATGGAGCAGTGATGCATTTATATGCAGTTGAGTCTATGTCTACTCATAGAGTGGCCAATGGTTTCGCATCTATAAAGAGCCTTACATCATGGACGGTTCGTCAGAATCTAAAGCCAGAGACAAATATAACTGTTCAACTGGGAAGCCGAATAATACATTAGCAAGTCACATATTATGATGACAGTAACTTCAGAAAGAAACAAGGAGAGAAAAAAATGTGTAGTGGCTAGCGAAACATATATATATATAGTTAAATGTACACACGCATTGTTAGTGTAACGATCAGAAGAATCAATATTCAATACGAACGTAGATTGCACAAGTATATTTCTATATTTGAAACCGTCCAGTGTTTTGGAGGGTCTCAAATAAGCAACATATACAGGGTGTCCCAAAAATATTGACATCATTTCAGGGTTAATAACATAGCTAGTTCTCACTCAAATAGTCTCAAATTTTAAGAAAACGTGTAAAAACTAAGTTTGGATCAGGCATTCCAGTGATAATGACAATGTACTGTTGAAATTATTATCATGTTCACTTGACTTGACACTTTGTGATTTTTCTTCTATGGGGTTATATCAAAGGGTTGCTCTATATCCCCATATTTTCCTACAAGCCTAGAGGAACTCAGCAGAGAATCCTCGAGGTGCTGGAGAAAGTTACGCAAGACCAGCAACAGCGTATCTGGCAGGAGTCGGACTACCGACATGGTGTGTGACATGTCACAGGCGGCGCGTGTATTGAACATTTGTGAAGCTTTGTGAAATCGGTTATAAAATTCAACATCTCTTTGAATCATTTGTTCGAATTTTGCTAAATAATTCTTCTCTTGTCCAGCATGAAGCCTATTTAATCTCGCTTGCGTAAGCTATGTAGTTACTCAGGTATCCACATTTCAAATGGTGTCAATTTTAGGGGTTCACCCGTCATATACATACATATATAATTTATGTGTATATCTATGTGTTTTCATGTAAATATATATATGCATATGTAGGAAGAATAAGAATCAATTTCAATAATAAAAATTAGAAAATGAACAATAATAACAAATAAACAAAAGCAATATTTTGTTTTGTCTAACATTCAACGTGTGTTTTGTTCTTATTCGTTTCGTTTACATATAAGATTTTTCTTATTTATCTCCCCCCTCTCCCTCTCTCTCTCTCTCTCTCTCTCTCATTCTCCCTCTCTCTCTCTCTCTCTCTCTCTCTCTCTCTTTCTCTTTCTTACACACACTCACACTCACTCATACATGTGCGCGCTTTCTCTTTGCACGCACGCACCACACGCTGAAAAGTTAGCATGTTATCTCCTCTACGTATCTATAAAACCTTGAATCATCTGACAAATTTCTGACTGTTATAGAACAAATTCTACGTTCGTACAAACCACTAAGACACCAGGCAATTGGATATGAGAGAAATCTTGTCTCAAATCTGTTGCCTTGATGTCTACACACAAATGACACGGTTTCATCATTTTTTTCTTGTAGTTTTACTTTTTATTGTCATTTTTTTGTTTGTTTTTGTAGCTAGTATCATAAATGCTATATCACATTAACCGACCGAGAGACGCAGTCCAGCCCTCCTAGCTTTCTCTCTCTCAGATGTGGCATATAAATTGTATATATGATCGCAAACATTACAACAAGGAGACACGCGTTGCCTGCGTGGAATATATATATATATATATATATATATATATATATATATATATATATATATATATATATATATATACATACATATACTATTTAGAATGATGAGGTGCGAATTGTATATCTACAGAATGTCATATATATATGCACATATATATGCATGTATATATGTATGTAAGTATGTATGTATGTATGTATGTATATATGTATATATATGTATATATATATATATATATATATATATATATATATATATATATAAATATATATATACATATACATAT
>NC_142946.1:9798133-9805633 GCF_046866305.1 Octopus bimaculoides
CATATATATATATATATATGTATATATATATATACATATATATACAGGAAGAAAAACTGAGTGATAGTTGTGGTGAAAAAGTACACCAGGGTTCGCCTCCCCGCACCTGTCGGAGCCTCGTAGACTTTTAGGTGTTTTCGCTCAATAAACACTCACAACATTCAGTCTGGAAATCGAAACCGCGATCCTACGACTATGAGTCCGCTGCTCTAACCACTGGGCCATTGCGCCTCCACACACACACACACACACACACACACACACACACACACACACACACACACACACACACACACACACACACAGGACGGGCTTCTTTCATTTTCCGTCTACGAAATCCACTCACAAGGGTTTCATTTTTAACTTCTGTCAATTAGAAACAATTAACCGATATGTGTGTCCACACACACACACACACATCCATATATACACACACCGCTATATATACATATATATATATATATATATATATATATATATATATATATATATATATATATACATATATATATATATATATATATATATATATATATATCTGTGTGTGTGTGTGTGTGTGTGTGTGTATCTTAGAAACAAAAGCTTAGCTTTATTTCTGAGAAAAACAAAACAGCTACGCTAAAATTAAAACAGATAAAATAAAAAGGAATGAAAATGAGAAATAAAAGCGAGAAACTCAGGGGGATACATTTGTTGATGAATAGAACAGAATCTATATAGGAAAGAAAAACAAAATAATGTATTCACATGGACAACACCATCAACAACAACAGAACCAGCAACAGTAACAATAACAATAAGAAGTAATAAGTAACGATATTTGTTTCAAATCATATCAATGATAGCGTGCTAGTGGTACATGGATGAACCTCTAAACACAAACTACTTTCCATGATGCCGTCCCTTTGGGAATATCTCTGCTCTTCTGTTCAGCACTCTTTCACCAAGACGTTATACACACACGCTATCTTCTACGTATGTTTATTTTCCTTTCTATGTATATATAGATATTTTTTCGTTGTTTCTGTTGTGTGTTTCGCTTATTGTATTTGTCTAGTGAAATCCCTAGTGTCTCTTGAGTTCCTCTCTTCTTTTCTTCCTTTTTTTCTCTTTCCTACATTTTAAACTTTCTCTCTCTCTCTCTCTCTCTCTCTCTCTCTCTCTCTCTGTCTCTCTCTCTCTCTCTCTGTCTCTCTCTATCTATCTATCTATCTTTTTCGCTTTTTCTCGATGCTTTTCAATACATTTCAATGCATCTCGGATGACAATCTTTTGATTGCTTATGGAAACAGAACAAAACGCAAAAGGTAAAACAAAAAAAAAAATAAATAAATAAGTAAATGAAATAAAGATTAAAAATTAAAAAAAAATTGACAAAAACATAAATAAAACATCCTTGTACAAAAGATAGTCTCTCAAAGGTTTCTGCTGCTAAACCTTGTTGCAATCGCTTCTCTCACTACTACTACTACTACTACTACTACTACTACTACTACTACTACTACTACTACTACTACCACCACCACCACGACTTGTTGCTACTGTTGTTGTTGCAAGTATTGTTATTAATATTAAAACTGTTGTTGTTATTTTTATTCTTTTTCTTGTACTAAACTGCCTCTGTATCTCACCGTATGATATTAAACGGAGCCAGCAAACAAAATGTTGCTTTCTATGAATATAAATATATTAGTGCATGTGCGTGTGCGTGCTTTTGCGCTAGTGTGTGAGTACAAATGTGAGTCTGGTTGTATGAGTGTGTGTGTGTGTTTGAAGCAATGGTATATTCTCCATTATATGTAACATTGTCCATTCACACGGAAAGCCATGTTGAAGACGTAAATTATAGTCTTCACTTCAAAATACAAGCGTTAGTAATATATTTGTTGACTTTCTTGATTCCCATCTTTCTCGTATTTTTCTTTTCCAGTTTCGACACATTCTTTGTCTTTGTGTGTGGGAGTGTGTGGGTGTATACGTAACTACATACATACATAAGTATCGATGGATCTCCGTCGGTGTCGACGATGGATATTCAGCTCTACTGGTAATTTACTTAGAATTTTCCAAAAACCTGTACCCTTAACAAAATTTTGTAACCGAATCACTGTAACGAAACGCATGACAAAAACTGTAACTTTGAATTTCAGGGAGAAAACATTCTTTTGGCTTCTGCATAGATTCCGTCTGTCCAGTTTTATTCAAAAGATATTTGGCATTCCTACAAAATGTGACACAGACAGATCGAACCCCAGAATTGAATTATTTGGCCATATTTCACATAAACCTAAGCATATAGATGTGAGTATAGGTGTGTACATACATGCACCTGTTGGTATATGATTATCTTGTATATTCGAGAAAGTCTACCCCTCAATTGCAGGTATCGGGATCAATTTGATTTTAATATATTCGTGAGCATTTCACTCTCTAATTTGACCAATCGCTACTAGTGGTATTAGAGAATGCTTTAAATAAATATTCTTTTGTTGTTTTACTTGTTTCAGTGATTTGACTGTGGCCAGGCTGGAGCTAAGTTACGGGGACATAAACATACCAGCACCGATTATCAAGTTGTGTTTCGTAAAGCTGCTGCAACGATTTCTACAGTTAGGTGCATAAATTGGTGGGAAATTATAACAAAAATATAAATAAATAAAAACTGATTTATTTCGTTTTCCGTCTACTAAATCCACTCTCAGGGGTTTGGACAGCCTGAGGCTATAGCAGAAGACACTTGTCCAAGGTGTCACGCAGTGGAACTGAACCCGGAACCATATGGCTGGGAAGCAAGTTTCTTACTACACAGCCACGCCTGCAAGTGAAACAAAGTAGCGTGTAGTTCGCTATTGAAATTAGTTCGCTATTGATATTATTTCGCTATTGAAATTATTTCGCTATTGAACTTAAAATTTGCATCAATTCTAAGCAAACATGCGAGCCAATAGATTTCAGCCATGATATCTCCGTTTTTATTTTATTTTTCTTGATGGTGGGTGACTTATTGGCGAGAATGTTTCACTCACTGTCGTAAGTTAATCGTTTCGATTTTCGGACTGGGCTATTATTTGTGTTCATGTGCAAAGCAATTCAATTCATGATACTCCTGTCCACTCTGCTGCAAATGAGTTGTAAATATATCTGCAAGGTTAACCCTTCGATATATCAGCGCCCCTTTCAGGAAGGAATGTAACCTCAGTCACAAAGCGTCATCGAAACCAAGATAAAATTCAGCCTTCTGAGTCCTAGGTCGCACGATAAACTTATCTCTAAATCTCTATTGTCCCAGTTTCATAAACATGAACAAGTTTTGTTTAAAAATTATAAAGGACAAATGCATTATCTCATAGCCGGCGCCATCTTTTACTTAGTACAATGTTATAATTTCTTCCCTTCTGTTAATCTCATGCTACAATTGTTTGGTGTTTGTTCTTAAACTTTTGTTCACTAATATCTTTTTTATTAATTCAGGATACAAATACGCTGTACTCTAAAATTGATACGTGAAAGCCTATTTCAACTAAAGTGCAGGTCTTTAACTAAGCTCAACATGCTAATAAAGAAATCAGTAATTTTAAATATTCCATATTAAAACTGACTGAATTGCATTGATCGTCAAAAGACATATGATAGAATACTTAATGAATTAAAAACTGCAAACCACGAAGTTAATATTCTCCAGTAGTCTTAAGACCCTTGTCGAAGTGGCGTTTCATTTATATCTAAAAACATATCTTACTCTACAAAGAGTCAGACTGGCACTCCGTCGCTTACGACGTCGAAGGTTCCATTTGATCCGATCAACGGAACAGCTTGTTCGGTGATTAACGTGCAAGTGGCTGAGCACTCCACAGACACGTGTACCCTTAACGTAGTTCTCAAGAAAATTCAGCGTGACGCAGAGTGTGATAAGGCTGGCCCCTTAAAATACTACTCAGTTTTGCCAAATGAGTGAACTGGAGCAACGTGATAGAAAGTGTCTTGCTCAAAGATACAACTCCCCGCCGGGAATCGAACTCACGACCCGAATACCTTAACCACAAAGCCACGTACCTTCCCAAAGGGGCAAGCGCTAAACTTAAAACTACCGCGGAAGATATATTTTCAGTTTTCTTCTAAAGAAATACTAAATATGTTTCTCCTTTCCTCCAATCCTGAGCTCAGCACTGATTACTTTTAACTTCTTCCACTGTCCTGGACTATGAGCATGATACGTAGTTGATCCTGCCAGTAGTCATATGCTTGTCTCAAAGCTTAAGCCATGCAAGTGTAAGACCATATTATGGGTGGCTGAGAAGAATATTGCATCACCATTTAAATATTTTCAGTCCTCCTCTGAATTTCGTCATCAGCCAGATACCCTCCCTCTAGTCTGGATTTGGCTTGCAAAAACTCTTCCATGGTTTTGTTTTGTTTGTTTCTAGCCCCTTCTTTAATATAGTCAGCCCACAATCATCTTTCATGGAGTCTAGCTCTTTCCACTCCACACTATTTCTCAGGATGATTTTTAGCACTAACCCCTGTCGCATTGTATGATCAAAATATAGTTTTGTAAACCGAACCTCGATAACTATCTTTGAGTTTTCAGCTTTTCTATTTTTATAGCGTTTATTACCTTATCTTTTGAATATGCGAAAGATTCACATCTCTAGTGCTTCTATTTTCTCCTTCATTGTCCAAGTTTCTATTCCTTAGAGGAAAATAGACATAATATAACAGTTTACAAGCCTGCAACGTTATTCCATTGTCGTTCTTATAAATGCTGTTTTAACCATATTTATTCTTTGACTAACATCTACACAGTAGACTCTCTGATGATATACGCTAAACATTTTCTCCCAATTCCATTTTGCCCTTGCACTCAGCACTGTTTAGTCTTAAACTGCTCCCATTGCTTACTCCTACTCACTCTAGCATTGAAGGCTTGATAGAATATTATATCAGTAGTTAAGCGTATTAGCTATGAGAACAAAATATTACATATTGACATACAACTTCCTTTATGGTACCACATGAATAAGCCTAGAGAGTGTACTTTCCATCATAAATGTTTAAGCGACATATAAAAGGATTACGAGTAGTGAGAAATAAATTTATCAGAAGTAAAACTAACCAGTTAAAATATGAACGACATAAAATAACCTCTGGAAAATAAAAAAGAAAAGTGTATGATATTTATGTAACAAGCTAATCGAGAAGTCTTTCATAATGGCATGTTATACATGAAAAAGCACAAATGTCAGTAAGAAAACAAAATTTTAATGTTAAAAGGAACTCAATTTTATATGAAGATACACAAGTATACCATCGAAATTAAGAGAGAATTTAATGTAAATAGTTAAATGGTTATTGTTAATGTTTTTTTTTTCTCTCAAATATATTTATGCATACTCGAATCACTCTTGTTTTGAAAGCCGTTCGATGAAGGATGACGTATGTTTAATATATGTACAAATAATAATAATAATAATAATAATAATAATAATAATAATAATAATAATAACAATAATAATAATAATAAGACAATTCTAATACATTTTCACATTTGATATTGATGTTTCACGTTTATAGGCATTCACATATAAAACAAAAGTGTATGGCGATTTCGGTAGTGTAGTGTTGAATGCAGTTCAGCATAAAATATACTCAATATTGTTAAGTCAAGTGGAAAAACATTATTTATTCAAATCAAGGCTGTAACTGCATCCGTATGAGTCGACACACGGAATTTCAAGTTACCAGTTTTTAAGAGAGTAATACACACACAGACACACATACACACACACACACACACACACACACACACACACACACACATACGTCATTCTCATACACACATGCACGTATATGTATGCATCGAAAGATTTTTTTGTGGCTTTGTGGAGATGAAATATATTTCGAATAATTTAGTTTTTTGGGTATAATTTCCATTTAATTTATACACAGAACTGTAGAATTCGTTGCAGCAGCTTTATGGAACACAGCTAAAATGTACACAGCTGCTGCTGTTCATGCTGCGGTTACTTCCAATGTTAAAACTTGTTGGTTCTATCAAAGCATTCTGCTAATCACGATGTGGGTTCAAATGAAACGTTTTGAAGAGAATAAAAAACAAATACCTGTTTGATATTCTTGTATTCGTTTGATATTCTTGTATTCTGAAGTCAAACAGGCAGACATAGAGAAACTCAATAAGATTTTTTTTTAAAAAAAGGGGAAAAGGAAAAAAACGGGAACAACTGCTAATGAAGGGAGACAACAACTGTGAGATAAAGGAGAAAGCATAAGAGCAAAGAGCAACGCATAACATTTATTATATTGTTACTAACACTAACGTGTCGAGCTGGCAGAATCGTTAGCACGCCAGGCGAAATGCTTAGCGGTATTTCGTTCTGAGTTCAAATTCCGCTGAGGTCGACTTTGTCATCCTTTCAGGGTCGATAGATTGTGTACCAGTTGAGTACTGGGGTCGATGTAATCAAATAGCCCCTTCCCAAAATGTTTCAGGCCTTGTTCCTATAGTAGAAAAGAATCATTTTTTACGTTCTGGATTAAAATTCCGCCGAGGACCACTTTGCGTTTCATCTTTCGAGGTCGATAAATTAAGTACCAGTTGAGCACTGAAGTCATTGTACTCGACTTATCCCCTCCCTCGAAATTACTAGCTTTGTGTCAAAAATTTGAGAATACTTTTGTTACTAACACTATGCGTTATCTTAAATCAAAGATAAACACTAACCGCAATGTTTTTCCTGCCATTAAAACCGGAAAAATATGTTAAGAAACTATATGAAACAAGAGCACTCAGAGAGCGCAAATCTCCGCCAAAGCAATACCAAGGTCTTCTCAGCGATTAACCAGAGATGATTTTTTAAAATGAGAATATTTTAAATGAACCCAACCGCTCTTAAAAGTTAAGTAAAAACACCGGAAAAATAATACAAAATCCTTGTCCAGAACCGGATCGATCCCCAAATCTAATCAGTTCTTGCCAGTAACGAGGCCAAACATCCCTGAAAGTTTCATCCGAATCCCCATCAAGCGGTTCTTGAGATATCTCGTCTACGGACAAACAAACAAACGCGAGTGAAAATAATACCGCCACCGTTGCTAAGGCGGACGTGATAACGCAACGAAATAATGTTCATAAACTATAGAAAATCTAGGCGTTCTCCTAATATTAATACCTATAGTTCTGACTGTAAAATATCAGCGTGGTGTTGACTTCATATTAAAACAATATAGCAATGTTTGAGGCCAACGATCGCTGCTTTCTGCACAACCCATACCAAATGATTATACTTGGAATTTCATATCAATCGCAATATAATCGCTTGGTATCATAACGCATTCATTTTCAATGATATTTTTAAAGAACATCTGTATTTCTTCAGCATATAATATATTAACATTTTTTTTCATACAATAAAAAAGAAACACACACACATAGGCATATGCTATAATGTGCCACCCTGAGGCATAAGAGTAACGTGTGCATAT
>NC_142946.1:9813133-9820633 GCF_046866305.1 Octopus bimaculoides
TATAAACATGATAGAAATGCTTACACACACTGGCACACACAGGCCCACACAAGCACACGCACACGCACATGCACCTTAAACACACACACACGCACATGCACCTTAAACACACACGCACGTATACACAAACAGACATACACATATCATGTCAGAAATTTTAACCTCAAATTTTCGCACAAGGCCGGCAATTTCGAGGTAGGGGCTAAGTCGACTACATCGATCTCTGTGTTTGACTGGTACTTAATTTATCGATCATAGAAGGATGAAGGGCATAGTTGACCTCGGCAGAATTTGAACTTGGAGCATAAACATGAGCGAAATGCTGCTAAGTATTTTTACCCCGGCGTGTTAACGATCCTGTCAGGTCGCCGCTTTGTATCGAGCCACAGAGAATGGCTTTCTATATCTAATCCGTTTCTTTATGTTCCGAATTGAAATACTAACAAGCGCCACTTTGAAGCCCCATCCCTCCGGAGATCGAGGCAATACAGTACTAGAGTCAGTAAACTAGATTAACCTTTGTTACTTAATTGCTGACTTTATTCGTTATTCAGAAACAATTATCATTAATGTTAAGCAGTCATTAGGGTGTCGAACATACTGAATCATTGTAATGACTTGCGAAATTCTTGGCGGCATTTTCTTTCGTCATTTCCTTCTCAGTCCAAATTCTTCCGAGGTCGGCTTTACCTATATCTTCTCGGGATCGATAAAATAAACACCAGTTGATCACTACGGTCTGTATAATTGACTTAACCCCATCCACGAAACTACTGGGCTTTTTCAAAATGTGAGTTGGTATAGATTTGGAGAAAGGGTTAATGGAAATGTTTCTAGCTCTTAATATTCTGATTTCAAATCTTGCCGAGATCAACTTTTCTTTTTATCCCTCTGGTTTCAATAAACATATCAGTTACGCGATTTGCTACAAATCCCTAAATTATTATTATGTTCTGCATGCACTCGTTCAATACCTGAGCATTGCGAATTTGTAATATACGTTTAACTCCTGCAGACGCACGTAGGACACGATTGAGACTAATGTGAAAATCGTCCCATCGACTCCTTTTGTCTAGTAAGGACGGACAGTGTTTACCTGCCTAGCGTCCTCCGTTTGTCGTATTTCTCACGTCAGTAAATAAACTAATTATCAGTTAAATGAATTGTTCCCAATTGAGAAATTATTATTCAATTTCTTATTTTCATTGCACGTTTCCTGTGTAGATTAAAAGTGGAGCTATGTTGGCCTTTACTATATCTAGTATTTTCTTGTGGTTTTCTATTTTCTCATGTACTAAAAATATTCCGTTTTATGTGCACCGTCTAGCAATGCTGATTTCTCCGTCATGCATATCAGGAAGTCACGTGGCATTTGTCACGCAACTGCTTGCATGCATTTTTTTCTAACCATTCCCGAAGCTCCTCTAATTATGGTGATTGGTTGTCTTTTAGATGCCACTTCCTGGCTAGCTCTCTCTTTACGTAACTTTTTACTATTCATTTTTTGAATATTTTTAGAATATTTTTTGTTTCGTTCTTCATTATCGGTTGTTAAAACTGATATTTCATTTACTCCTAATCGTCCTCTATTTCTATTTCTACACCCTAGGGTATGATCTGTTTATCGTTCTCTCTGACCTTTTCTGGCGAAGATTTAGATAAACATTTTTCCGTTGGTACTTCATAATCAGTATCATTATAAATTCCACCTGTACTTTGGAGTACGCTAGTCAGCAAGGTCACACCACTAGATTTCATCGGCTGCAGTTTTCTATACATTCCATCACGCGATATAGGCATCTCTGGTATCGTTTATAAATGTTCTATGCGTGGAAAATGTTGGTTTTCCTCTCTTTATTTTCCTCGCTGGTGGAGACTGTTTGAAAGTTGTTATAGAATGGGATTGTTTCTGGTAGCCGAAGTATGAGGTCTGCTTGCTGTAAACTTTGTTCTACGATAATTTCGTTATCTCTTTTGATTTCCGCTTTCTTTGGAATGGCTTTCGAAAGATCACATAACTGACGTGCTACGTGATCTTGCCAGTACGTTCGAATAATTTTCAAGCACATTTGGGGAATACATCTACCATTCTCTCGATGTTCACGTTGTTCAAGTAACAAATAGGACGCATTTTAACTCCCCTGTCGATATATTCTCTCTTGTGAAAACAGAGATTTTTAAAATAAAAAGCCTTTATTAATTGACCAACACTAAAACTTCAAACGCAATTGCAGTTTGCCTTTTTGCTTAGATAGACATAGCACTGAAGTCATAAACATATCACTTTCTCTGCGCTTGGTGAGAGTTAAGAAGAATATGAGGGGCATTTTCTGAAGGCTTCGTTCCTTATACAGAAGAGAAAGCGCTACATCTCAATATTGATGTATTTTGAAAATGGCCGCATTTAGTCAGATATAGACTGCATGTAACAAGTTCCTTTGTCTAGTTTCTTATTTTTTATATAGGATAAAGTAAAGCTACCTGCGAAAAAAAGCGTTCTGTCATACATACATACACACATGCATACACACACATATATACATATATACATACACACACATATAGATACGTGTGCGTGTATGCATTCCACTCATATATATATATATATATATATATATATATATATATATATATATATATGTATGTATGTATGTATAATTGAGGTTGCAAGAAGCAACGGAAAAGCTTTGCCAAACAAAAATAAAATAATCAGGTATTTGATAAATGAGTTGAATTGAACCAGTGTGTGTGTTAATTATACTGGCAAAATAACTCTCCCTCGACACAACAACAACAACACATACACACACACACACACACACACACACACACACACACACACAAACACACACACATACTTCCTCGTCACCTTGCTGCTATGGGAACTGTAGATAACACACCAGGTCGAAGCATCATTTGGAATTTCTCGATGGATCAAGTGAAAACTTTGAAAGCTCTGCAGCTGATGACAGTGACAAAAACTCTTTTTGAAAAATAATATTATTGTATTATACAAATATTAGAAAACTTCACTTTAAAGCCAGCCAACATACAAGCTTGTAAGCCATAGCTAGGAAATCTGCAACACATTAGACTTAATCATCTTAAAAGAAAGGAAGCACAAATCGGATAATATGATCTTAGATAGACATATTTTTCTGATTTTACATATTTTTATTTCTTGAAATATTTATTTTTTTCTTATAAAATTTTATCGGAAATCCAATAGAAAAAATGGCCAATAAGATGTATTTCTAGCAGAAAGAAAGATATATTCATACATACATACATACATACATATATACATACATACAAATAAATAAATAAACAAATAAATAAATAAACATATTTAGTCATGCTTCAGGCTCGAATATCTTTGATCATTCAACTCTCAGATAAAGACTGACCTGCAGTGAAAACCAAAGATAAATAAATAAATGAATAAAAAAAAATAAATACATAAAACTAATGATATTAACTTAAATATAAATAAATTTATTATGTAATTTTGTTTCGTATTTTCTAAACAAATAGATTTAACAGTTGAAAGCAGGAAAAGCCTCAATGAAAATTTGATATATAATTTTACATTATCGCTAATATAAATCGCAACATATTACTCATATAATTCACAAATTAATAATATTAACAAGCACGTACATTTTATATAACATTATTTATATTTATATATCATTTGCGTGATACAATAATGTACATATATATACACACATGCATACACACATACATATATATATATATATGTGTGTCTGTGTGTATTATTTATTATTTATATGGTACAATATTATATCATATATTCCATTGTATTTTGTTGCATACAAATTGTTCAGTTCTGCAACCCCGTTTTTTTTTTTTAATCTTTGGTATAAAATATACAATATTCCCTAAGCTGCAATTAACTGCATATAAACACATAACTAATTTTAAAAAGCTTCTTGCGTTGATCGGAAATTAATTTGTGGGAAAGCATTAAACAAACGACAATAAACACCAACAGCAATATTATCATCACCATCGTGACCATACTACCATTATTATTATTATTATCATTATTATTATTATTATTATTATTATTATTATTATTATTATTATTATTATTATTATTATTATTATTATTGTTATTATTATCATTATTATTGCTGTTATTATTATTATTATTATTATTATTATTATTATTATTATTATTATTATTATTATTATTATTATTATTATTATTATTATTTTTATTAAGAGAAAAATCAACAATAATAGTAATATATTATAATGTAGTAAGCACGTGTGAGGGCGTTTGTTTGATACAAATGTATGTGGGAAGGAAGTATAGCCCACATGTTTGGAAATGTGAAGGTTAGACAAATGGTAAAAAAAGAAACACTAAATAAAAGATATTAAGATATTGACACTACACAAAAAAACAGAAAGTTAGTTTGTACGTGCTTCCGTATGTTTTCAGTGGCTATTGTTTTTAGTCACTTACATATATGTTTATCTTAATTGTGTGTGCTTATGTCATGAATCTATGTATGCGTGTATTAATATACGTACGTACTTATGCACATGTGCATGTTTGTAAGTATACCAGCATGTACGTGCGTATAATGTGTTTTATACTCTTGGAGAAAAAAAAAATAGTAAATACTTGAAATGCTTGTTTGTAAAATAAATGTTTTAAAATAGCTAACAAGTAACAAAGAGACAACAAACGAAATAAACAAAAACACAACAATCATTATCATCATCGTCGTCATCATTATCGAAAATATTGCAAAACAGGAACAAGAAAATCAATAACGAAAATAATAATAATAATAATAATAATAATAATAATAATAATAATAATAATAATAATAATAATAATAATAATATAACATACAGAAAATTGCACTACTGGGTACTGCACACATTCTACGCAAAACACTTTCAATACAGTAAACATAAGAGCACCACAGCAAACCACAGCACATACCCAAGGCGCACAGAGCTGCGCTCGGTAGTGAAGTGAAAGCACGTTATAAAAATAAAACTACTGAACAATAATAATAATAATAATAATAATAATAATAATAATAATAATAATAATAATAATAATAATCCTTTCTACTACAGGCACAAGGTCTGAAATTCGGGGGAGGTGGATAGTCGATTAGATCGACTCCAGTACGCAACTGGTACTTAGTTTATCGACCCCGAAAGGATGAAAGGCAAAGTGGACATCGGCGCAGTTTGAACAACAACAACAACAATAATAATAATAATAATAATGATAATAATAATAATAATAATAATAATAATAATAATAATAATAATAATAATAATAATAATAATAATAATAATAATAATGATTTCAAATTTTGGCACAAGGCCAATAGTTTCGGGGAGAGGGATAAGTCGATTATATTGACCCCCTATCCCCCAGTGTTAAACTTGGTACTTATTTTATCGGCCCCGCAAGGATGGAAGGGGAAGTTGACGCCGGCGGACTTTGAACTCAGCACAGAAAGCCGGACGAAATGCTGCGAAGCATTTAGCCCGACTCATTGATGGGTTCAAAGTTCGTCAGAAGGCCAGCGTATTTTAAAGGTGAATGACGTAAATCAGTTATAGCGACCCAAGTACTTGATTAGTACTTTAATGTATCAATTCCGAAAGGATGAACGATAAAGTAATTTATCGAATTTGAAAACAGAAAGTAAAGGATTGGATGAAATGAGGCAAGGACCTCCGTATGTTAATGTTGACTATGCGTCTGCATTTGTATAGACACGTCTACACAAGATCTCTTTAAGGACGACTGACAGCTACACATGCGTGCAAATCTCTACCCGCTCAGGCCATCGATAATTATAAGAAAAGAACAACAATAAAAAAAAAAGATAAAGGAAACAGTGTTCCTTCTTGCTGCGATTTGGTCTCGCACCACCCTCATTGCGGGCGTTGCTTTTCGGCGCCCTATAATTTATTATCCTTTGGCTAATATATTACTATTACGGTTATATTACGTGCGTTGTTACGTAAAAAAATAGCACCATAAGTTGATGGATATGAAAAATATTATATCAATACACTAATAACGATATTAATACGAAGAATATAAATAATACAAATTGTAAAAATGGAGAAAATGAACAGAATGAGTAAGAACGTAAAGAGAACATTTGGACACTCACACAGAATGGGTAAATCTTGTGATAACGAGTGGAGACTAAAAATCAATAGATATGACACCGAAATAAATTAACAGGATACAACATACACACGGAAAAGCACGCACACACACACACACACACACACACACACACACACATATAGATACAGTAATCTCTCGACTATCGCAGGTGTAAAGTTCCAAATACCCCACCCCCGCGTTAGGTGGAAATCCGTGAAGTAGATGCAGTACTGTACTCTTTGTCCCCTCTATGTTTAGCCCCTTGTGGGCAACAAAGAAATAAGAAGCAGTACTGTATATTTTTTTAATTATGTTTTATAATTTGTATATATTTGTTTTATTATAAATGCAAAGCAAAACAACACCACGGAGAAATAGGCGTAAGCTTAAATAATAAACCGCGATAGGTGATCCGCGATAAGGCGAAGGATTACTGTATATATATGTATGTGTGTGTGTGTGTGTGTGTGTGTGTGTGTGTGTGTGTGTGTTTGTATTTATATATATATATGTGTATGTACATATGTGTCTGCATGCATGAACATATATGTCTATGTGTATGCATATGCATACATAAACACACACACGCACACACACAAACACATATGTAACGGAGGTGGAGAAAGAGGGAGATAGATAGAGAGAGAGAGAGAGAGAGAGAGAGAGAGACAGAGAGACTGATAGGTAAATGGAGATTGAATGGTTGCTATACTGGTTTGGCAGACGGCCGGGCATTTTCTCATCGTCTTCTGTTGAGACTGTTAAAGCACGTATATATTTTGAACGTATCTGCCCCGTCGGTCACTAAGTCACGTGAGCAGTTTTATTTTATTTTTTGTCTCGTAATGCCTACCCCCACATTAAAAAAAACTGACCATCTGTGTATTTCAAACCTATATTCTAGCTCCAGCTGTATATTCTCTGGGGACCAATGTATGAGAATATGGTTTTTTCCAAAAAAAAAAAAGAAAAAAAAAATCTTTCTAATCTGCTTAATGGCTTCGATGGTCTACATTAATGAATTTCGAATTTGAAACAAATATAAAATATTCAAAGAAATATAGAGATGTTTCTACGCTCAACTTCGTATTCCAATGTATACAGCCTCTGCATGTTTGTGTGTGTGTGTGTGTGTGTGTGTCCTTGAGCGTTATATGTTTGAGCGTGTGAGTGTATATATATATATATAAGTCAGTAAATAGTGGGGTTGTGCTAACCGCACGTGGAGAAATAATAGGAAAATGAAAAAAAGGCAGAATGCTAAACTGGAAGCATATTTTAATAAAGATTTCTTCTAACCGGCTTTCATTGCGAAA
>NC_142946.1:9825633-9843133 GCF_046866305.1 Octopus bimaculoides
ATCATAATACTCAATATATTTAACGCATTTTTATAATCATAGTTTGTTATTTAGGTATGAATATATACATTTATGTTCATGCATGTCTATATCTATATATGAATCGAATTGAGAGAAAATAACTCTGTCAAGAACAAAGTCAAATTTTGTATGCAAGGCTTATTCAAATATGTATGCGCTCATGTATGTGTTTGTGTGAGTGTATGAGAGAGAGAGAATGGGGGAGAGAGAGAATGAGAAAGTATATGCATATATGTATGTATATGTACGCATGTAAATGCTTACCCGTTGTATTGGAATATACATGCAGAACCTTAACTATTTTCTTGCTGATTCCCCACTTCATCACCCTCTGTTTATATATACGTTCGTGTCCGGCGTGCTAGAAGGCCACAGGCAGTAAGACTTCTTTCAGGCTTTGTTAAAACATGTCTTTAAGAGAAGATTTTTCTGATGTAAAACCAGATAATCAGGGTATCGCCATTGAATATTTTAGGGATCTTTTCGTTGTCCTTGAAATCACTTGCTCCCACATTCCTGAGTCTGAAACCGATATTTGCATCGGATATCTTGCCTTGGTTTATCTCTGAAGTTTTTCAGTTCGGTGGAGAGGACCCGTGAGCTGCTGTGCATGTTTTATTTACATTATTTACATTTATAATGATAATGATAATAATATTAATAATAAAGTGTCTAGCAAGTTTATACCTATATAGGTAAATATATATAAGCAAATAAAGATAGGTATCAGAATACCACTTGATAGAGATAAAGCTGACGCTCCAAAACCACAGATTTCTCACTATTAAAATGCACACGACGAATGTAACGAATATGACAGGAATAGGCTTAGTTTGCTTCTGTAGTTCATACAAGATAAGCCTAATTCTGTTATATTCGTTACTTATTTTAATAGTGAGAAAGTTGTGGTTTTGGTGCGTAGCGTCAGCTCTATATCTAGCAAAGTGATATTCGGATAAGCTTCTTTATCTGTGTGTCTGTACATATACATACATACGTATATATATATATATACATACACACACACACGCACACACACACACACATATATATATATATATATATATATAGCTCGTCGAAACGCCGGTGTTAAAACGTGGGTGGCTGATGAAGGAGATGTTCTCTATGTGGCTCGTGTGTTCTCGTCTACGTTTGTTTGCAATGTCCTGTACCCAGATATGCACCTATACATACAGGTGGATGTCGGTATGCACATACCTGTACGTATATATGCATATACTCATTTACTATTTGTTTATATATATATATATATATATATATATATAAAGCAGTTGTATACTGTCAACTCTGACGAGCATCTTCGGCCAGCTGGTGTTGCTACTTCAGGCTGATGACGAGCAATGACTCAGAAACATGTCCCTGAATGCAGACTAGGCCGGGTGGGGGTGCTTGTCTTCCCCTCGCAAATATAAGGACACAGGAAATGTGTCAAGGCCGACAGGAAGCGGTCCAACCTCCTAGGGCTAAATAGCAGCAGTATGATTCCCTTATTGGGACTGTCACATTAAGTTGACAATATACCACTGCTTTATCGTAATACTTCTGCTTAGTTCTCTCTGCGAGATTTATAATTAGATTATATATATATATATATATATATATATATATATATATATATACACATGTGCACGTACATAGATTGATGGATGCGAATGCGTACACATGTGTCTGTCTTCGTATGTGTGCGTGCATGCGTGTTTTCGTCAGAAGGTGCGTGGTATTATTTATTTTGTTTTCATTCTCGTTGTCCATTTCATGTGATCGCAACTGTTGGATTACGCATAATATATAAACATACATCAAAGATTATTATAACTCAAGCAACTCACACACACACACACACACACACACACACACACACACACACACACACAAACACACATACACACACACACAAACACACATAGATATGTTTATATACGTCTATGTGTATATATGGGTAAGGATGTTCAAATGAATTCTTAGTGCTGTATTTCAATTCAGTTTGTAAGAATATAAACTTTAATGACAAATTCTATTATGTGTGAATAATGATATCAATTGCACAATGTGGACATTGAATTTTTAGTAATTCTTTTTAGTTTTGTAGGAACAAACATATTTGTTTATATGTAAACTTATAAACAAATGAGCATTTGAATGAGAATATTATTGTGGTTGCCATCAAGATATTTTTGCATAAGCTTCAAAGCTTATGATACCATATGTTCATATTTGTATTGAATACACTTGTATATGCTATATAACAATAATTTGTATGGTTCCTACTCTAACTTACGTCCATTCTAACTGACTAACGTATATAAAAAGGAGCGGAGCAAGCGTGGCTGTTCGACGTAGGGTGTTCGATTATCATCCGTACAGTTTTAATTTAAATTCTCCTTCACGATATCTTGCACAAGTGTCTTATAATATACCCACGGAGAGGCCTATACATTGTGATTGAACTTAGAAGTCGGAATGAATGTTTGTGTGTAGTACTCAGTGTATTTTCCCCGCTGTTTCATAATTGACGTAGATTTAATTTTCTATAACTGAACTGTCTTCAAGTGAATCGGCATGCGTACGTACAAGTACTAAAGTAAATACAGCGTTCGTTTTATTCGACGAAGCCTTTCAAGGTCGTGCACTGGGACACAGCCATTCCAGTCACTGGGGCCTGCGAAAATTGAAATAGCACAGAACCGAACCAAATGGTTTACATAAAACATGTTCTCCTTCCATTGCCATCACAAGTAAAGCCAGCTCGGTGTTCGGCTTTTTCCAAACCTGTTTCTCTATTAGTATAAACGTTTTCATCATCAAAATTAATGAATGATTTAGCAATTCGCTAATGTGTATACACACAATTAATATAAACAGCAGGTTGCAATGTTCCATCAAAAATGAGAATTATAATTCGCAATAAATATGATTAGAGTGTCAAAAAACACCTACATTGCTAGAAATAAGAGCTAAAATGCTCTAATGCTGTATTTAACGCACATGAATGAAAATATATGCACTAATATGGACCGTAATTGTCCGAAAAATGCCGACCGAGAATTCTTAAGACTGACATCAGTTTCGGCACTTTCCTTTGCCATCATCAGTACGACCTGCCTTTTTCAGTTGCCCTCTACCAAGTCCACTCACAAGATATTTGGTTGCCACAAAACTATAGTAGAAGACACTCCTCGAAGGTGCCACGCAATAGGACTGAACCAGGAACCTGTAAATATTTGCATTATAATCTTATATGTTTGATGTGTTTGTATATATATTTACACGCATGCATGACTAAACATATGTATATACTTAGATATATTATCATCTCAATGTTATGGAATGTTCCTTCCACTTCGTATCTACAGCTTCATATTTCACTTCTAAAAATTCATCCATTTCTATTCCAGACAATATGTATGTAAAACTGTAGTAGTTCTTGACATTAACGTGGCTACCGCAAATTATTATCCAACAGAATCCACTGGAAGTAAGTGGAAATGAGAATGGCTATATTGACATTTTCTCCAACTTTCTGCGTACTCTTCTGTATGAAGAAAAGCCAAATTTACCTTTATATTTTTCATTCTTTATATTTGTAGTTTGCATGTATGATTTCTGACAATCGCTTATTGTATTTTAATTGTGTGTGTATATTTAGATTAAATGAAATTATTGTATAGTGTAGGATGTATAGTAGATGTGTTAAAATGTTAGATTTCCTGGTATAATTCATGGCCTTTTATTCTTCCAGAAGAAAAATACAAAAATATCATTTCATTCTAGTACTAAGTCTGAGTAAAGCGACTGCATTTCTTACCAAAAGTATCTGCTATAGCGACATTGGAAAAGAACAAAAAAATAAAGAGAAAGACATTTTTATGTTATTTTGCAACTAAGAGAGAAGGCAGTGTCCATGAACTGTTGAAGAACTCCTCGGGTCAGTGGGAGGAAGGGAAGAATATATTCTAAAATCAGAGACATAATCTATGTGTGTTCAATAGTGTATATACCACTAAGTCTAACCAATGTACTAGGTGGTACTGATGAAAAACAAGGGGTGTGTTTAATCTACCAAATAATATGGCTTTAAAATTTTGGTACATTGCAAGCAATTTCGTGGAGAGCATAAGTCGATTCAATCAACTCCCGTGTTCAGCTTGTATTTATTTTATCGAGATCGAAACGTTGAAAGGCAAATTCGACCCCTACCACATTTGAAATCAGAAACTAAAGACAGACAAAATGCTGCTGAGCATTTCGTTCGGGGTGCTTAACGATTATGCCGGCTCACCGCTTTTATTGTGCAAAAAATATTGACCATATGTTCATGAAGTCTACTTGTGAATGTAAACTAACTCACCGATAATACAGAAGTGACATATCAGAGCTTCGTTACAAACACTCTTGTGTATACTTAATAAGTAGAACACTATAGAAAAGAGAGTAACGAAAAGAAGCGACACAAGCAGAAGAGTGAAATAAAAAATAAAAGGAAGATACGTGGTGTCCCTCGAAGAAGTTTGTTTCTCTAAGAAAGTACGTAGTTCAGGGAGTTGGGCATTCCAATTCGCTAGTAGATACTTGTTTGTATAAGGACACATTGTAAAAAGTTCAGTTTTAGAGTCCATAATGCGTACAAGGCTTTTGAATTCCAGGAAATGTTATATGTCAGCGCTCTCCGATGACTATATCGCGACACCAAATAGTTTATCAGGTTCAGCCTTTGTTGGTTTACAAGAAACAGCCGCTACTTAAAAGCAGACTATTGCATATCTGCATATCGACATATCAATAGCGGTGAAGTTGCGTACCTAATCAATGAACTTGATATCGAATTTAGAAATATACAGTATTGATTTACATGAACTTAGAATTGAATTAATGTCAGATATTTCTCAGCTAGAATATTACTGAGAGGCAGTTGTTCCATTTGTCGTAAGTCGGTATTGTTCTTGATTATAATATTGGTTTCAAACGTTCAACACGAGGACAACAACTGCCGGGGTGTGAGTAAGTCGATTCTATCGACCTCAGTACCTGATCGGGTACTTCGGAGTTGATTAAATGATCAACTCCGAAACGATAAATTTCAATGTCGACCTCGGCGGAATCTGTGATTAGACTGTCTTGATTTTAGAATTAATATCCCTAAATATTGAGTGCTGTCTTGCCCTGTTATGCTTCTAGGCGAATTTTTAAACTTGTATCTGACCTATTTATGTAGTCTGCCTTATGACCATTAAATTCAACGAACACTTTTGCATTTACCATGTTACTAAATTTTCAGTCCCTCATATTCGCGTGCGCGCACACGCACACAAGTTTTGCTTGAGTCGTTTGAACGTAAGTGTCTCAAGAGCATAGAATTCCGTGTCGCCGTTTCCGTAGTACTGTCGCATGAATCTCTAGAGACTTATGCCATTTCTATAGCTTCACAGTTAATAAATAAAAACTTATAACATCATATATACGTGTTGGATTATTTCCTCCTCATTTCTGTCGCCGAACATACACGCACACGCACGCACTCTCAGTCTCTCTCCAATTCTCTCTCTCACATACACATACATATATACATATTCACACACATGCGTATATATATATATATATATATATATATATATATATATATATATATATATACATAATTTATACATACAATTATATGTATATCTATCTCTATATATATATATCTATATCTATATCTATATATATATATATATATATATATATATATATACATGCTTACTTCGTCGCAAACGATTGCACATTATAAATCATTATATTGGGGAACAGCTCAATGCTTTCCTGTCTTACGTGAGACTGATTGTAGGAATATTTCATGTGTCTGTGTGTTACCGTTTGCTTGCGTGTCTTCCGATTTGGATCGAAGTTTTACAAGTGTGCGATGTCTACTTGTGATATAATTTTATACACATCAGCACGAAAGCTGAAATAATTTCTCATCATTTCTTCCCCACCGCTTTCCGAATAATGTCTTCATACAAATTATGGTGAGAACGCACGAAGACAATACAAGGAGTTCGAACTATCAAGAGGACTCATCTATGCTCAGCGACAAAATTGTATATAAAAACATCTAGCAACAGCCTTCTTCATAGAATTACACATACGCAAATTCATGCACAGTTCACATACACATTGATATTAATACACACACTCACAGACACACACAGACGTGCACATATAGGCAAACACAAACGCACAGTTGCACACACATCTATCTATCTATCTATCTATCTATCTATCTATCTATCTATCTATCTATCGATATATATACATATATATATATATATATATATATATATATATATATATATATATATATGTATGTATGTGTGTGTATCTGGGTTTGCGTGTACGTGTTTTGCGTATATGTGTGTATATTGTGAGTGTATGTGTGTATGTCCGTATGTGTGCGTGTGTGCGCGTGTGTAAACAAACGTCTTCAATCAAACTTTCCGATCTGATCGATATTGTGTGCTTGATCTCCGGCTTGGTTACTTTCATCCGTTGAATTATTCGTCGTTTGTTGCTTATTGTATCTATAGAGTTTGAGTGCAAACTCCAACTGTTGATTTCTTTTATTGGAAATTTCCGATCCTTATATCCACCAACCATATAAATATAGTCAATTAACAAGTAACGACGCTTGCGCAAACGATTTGTGCATAGCATACATAGAACGATTTACATTCATTCGCACGCATGTTATATGCGTAAATGTATACATACATAGACATACAAGCATTGTATATAATTTAAATTTCAATTTACAGAAAACAAAAGTCGAAGACAGGTAACAAGCAGGTTTATTAATTTAACGCTCGGGAAAAATGGAAAATTCTTCTATGTTTTGAGCTTACACACCTCAACAGAAAGGAATAAGAGGGGGAAAATGGATAGAGAATGAAAAACTGTGAGTTCAACGGACCAACGTGACGAGACGAGTAGAAAAAATAGGCTCGATGAAAGGGAAATGATAATAATAATAATAATAATAATAATAATAATAATAATAATAATAATAATAATAATAATAATAATAATAATAATAATAATGATAATAATAATAATAATAATAATAATAATAATAATAATAATAATAATAATAATGGTAACGGTAACACCCAACGAATTAAAGTGCGCAAGCATGCGTTTGTATGTGGGGAATGGCGGCGAATGACGCACGAGTGATAGCACCATTTGAAATTGAGAAGACAAAACACTGAAGACGAGTAGAAAACTGGTTCATCGTTGTCTATAATAAACTGATGACGAAAACATGTCGGAAATTCGTCTAGTTATCCGCAAAAATTGTGCGTAGATTTTCCGATTCCGGTAGATTTTAATATTCGTGTCTCAGGATTTTAAAAGTGAAAATGACTAAATAAGAACAGGATATGAAAAAGTCTCAGTATGAATGCTCATGAAATCTGTCTGAAAAAAATGTTCTCACGATTGGTCGAAGTACACAGATGTGACGATAGGTGGGGGTCAAAATCGTTATGTTTACAACACGGGATGCTGAGGATGGCTATTCTTTATTTGAAAGGTGTCGTTTTTATACTGAGTTGGTTCAACCTAATCGGTCATAAATGTTATTTACTGGGTTTCACGAGGATTTTGTTATATGCAAATTAAAGGAAGAGTTTTGAAATATGGACAGACTTCGATAACGTGATTGGACGACAATGCATCCCATCAGGCATTACAGGTCCTGATACATATCAGTATTTAAATTGGTCGTATTTAGACAAAGAAAAACTACATCTAATTTCGGGACAAGAACAACAGACAGCATCACCGAACGAATTACAGACGCATTTTGCAATGAGAATTATTGGAAGTATTGCATCTACAGGGAGGGAAACTGTTTTAAAGGAGAAAGAGTCTACAACTAAATCAATAAATTTGCTTTTTTAAAAAAATCGTTCTTATTAGAATAAAAACTAAATTTGTTGTGTTTTTGTATGTGTGTATACGTGCATATATACATATATTCATAAGTGCATACACACAATCACATATATATACACACAGGTATTTCTTTTTTTACACACACACACACACATACACGCACACACATACACACACACACACATACATATATATCAGCATATAGATGCGTACATACATGAATACATAAATACACACACTGGCATATATGTCTATGTGTGTGTATATATATATATACATAATTGTATATATGTGTATACACATATACATGTACTCACACACACACACATATATAAGCATATAGATGCATACATACATAAATGCACACGCTCGGATATATATGTATATGTCTGTCTATATGTGTGTAAATATATATATATATATATATATATATATGTATTTATATATATATATATATATATATATATATATATATATATATATATATATATATATGTGTGTGTGTGTGTGTGTGTGTGTATATATGTATACGCACATACATGTACTCACACACATACAGGCACACATATATAGTCAATAATTTTTACAGAATATATTTATATATCATGTCCACTTTGCTTCCGGTAACAAAAAACTTATTTCTCTCTCGTTCTCTCGCTCTCCCTCCCTCTCTATCTCTATCTCTCTCTCTCTCTCTCCCCCCACACATATATATATATATATATATATATATATATATATATATATATATATATATATATATATATATATATATATATAATATGATTACACACAATATTTGACAAGTGAGGTGCAAATACCAATTACTTACTTAATTAGGTCGTACAGTAATCAGTTTTCTGTGACAGAATCCCCAGGCAAACAGAGAATTTATACGACAATGAAATAAATTCCTAAAATAAATAAAAAATCAATTTAAAATCTAACAAAAATCTTATTTTTGCTGTTGTAATGGTATCTGCTTCTGCTTTTTGGTTTTTAATTGCTTAAAATATTTTGAAGATTGAACGTCTATGATATGAATACACTCACATACACACGCACACACACACATCTGAATATCATGAAACATATTATACATTTCATGTACACTTTTGTGTATATACATACATACATATACATACATACATACACACACACACACACACACACACACGCACACACACACACACACAGAAACACAGACACACACACATGTGCATATAGACGATTTTGAAATTTATAGAAAAACAAAAGACGAAGACAGTTGTATGAACAACAAGTAACTGTGTTAGTTTGACGCTCGGGAAGGTGAGAAGTTCCTTTACTTTTCGAGCCTACGCTCTTTAACAGAAAGTTATAAGAGAAAATAGAGTGAATGAAAAGAGTTTATAGATTTCATTGGTCTAGCATGTATATACATATGTCTTTTCCATTCCTGATATATATATATATATATATATATATATATATATATATATATATATGCACATTTTGGACCTCTCAATCCTACCGGCAGAGTGTAGATAATGCGGTCTTACCCTTTCATAAAACGACAAAGGCTATAGGTCATGTGTACATGCAATTTTTATGAATAAATTGTTTAATTTGTTGACATGACAGACTTTCCCAGATTTGATCTCTTTTACATGGAATAGTTATTGATACATGAAGATTTAAATACTTCATAAAGTGAACCATTAACAAGACTTGTTAATTGATTTTATACAGGTATTACGACGGAATGTTATTAACGTTAATTTTTCCTTTTTATCATTATGAAGCTACAGAACGAGAAAATTTTAATTTACGTAATTTCAATTATTTTTCAGAAATTACAAGGTAATATTTTATAAAATACATCGAGGTTTTCTTTGCTTTCTTTACTTTCTATAAAAAGTATTGTCATTAGCGCCAGTGATATTTTTTTTCTTTACGCGTGAATTTCAATTAATTTCAAATTTCCGATATCACACTACAGGGTTAATAAACTAGGTTAGTCTTCACTAAACTGTTTCTTTCTCACGCTGAAGATATATTCGGGGAAATTTCCGATGTAATCATGAGTTTCAAATACGACCCAAAGCCCCTCTGAAAGCATCTTTCTATCTGTTTCTCTCTCTCTCTCTCTCTCTCTCTCTCTCTCTCTCTCACTTTTTGTGTGTGTGTGTATATATATATATATATATATGTGTGTGTGGGCGGGGTGTATGTATGTATATATTTTGCTTTCAAACTTTCACAAATGATCAACAATTGCTACTTTATCAGAAATCTACAAAGTGGCTTATGCCGCAATTTATGACGAGACTGTAACGTTTCACAGGTTTTCACAATTTTTATAAAGCATTATTTTAAACAGCAGCTTAACACTTGAACACTGTTTGGACAAATGTTTTAAATTTTCCAAAGTATCCCATGTAAGAAAAGCATTTTTTAAAATTATATAATCTTATACAATCATAATAACCGTGATTTTGAAGAGTTAGAGAGAAATTGATCTGATTAAGCCAGCAGCGAATGATTAAAATAATAACTGTTTCGTATTTTGACACAAAGGCAGCAATAACACGGGGAGCACAAGAGTCCCTTACACACACTCCTATACTTAACCGCTACGATATTTTATCGTCCCAATGGCACATTTGACCTCGGTGTGGTTTGAATTCAGAAAATAAAAGGACAGTGAAATGTCGCTAAGAGTCCGTCATATATATATATATATATAGGTTATGAGAGGTAATGGCGTCAAGAAGACCCAAAGGTGTCAGGTAATGCTGAGTAAGTGCTATGGAGAGACTATAGTTAAGCTCCAGGTTCGGTGATTATACGAATGAGGAGTCCAACGTAGGTCATATATTAACATGCATATATATCAAAAATTAACAGAATGAGATACAAATCCAAGGCTGTGAAGGATTTTAGAACATTTATAAAGAAGTCTTACAGCTGTTTCCGGAATATTTTACACATCCCATCATCGGAAACGGTGTGAGAAAATGGTTAAGCAATATTTATTCTAGAGAAGATATGAAATAGAGAGTGAAGTCGGGGAGTAAAAACAGACGTGAGATATGCAGGGATATTGTATCTGCAGTTCCGTTATTTAAGCAGAATGGTATACGTTTCCTCTATACCATATATATGTGTATATACATGTATATATGAGTACAGGACATCAAAAAATCGTAGACAAAATGAGTGTTCGGAAAACGTTCGTTTTCTGTTTTTTTTTATGTTCCCATTTCTCGTTTTGTCTACGTTTTTTTGATGTCATGAACCCATATATGCATGTATATATACATATATATGTAGGTATGTATATATATGTATGTATATATGCATATATATATATATATATATATATATATATATATATATATATATATATATATATATATATATATATACATATAAGAAAAAAACAAAAGGAAATAAAATAGAAATAAAGAAAACACGTTTGGAGACATTCCTCTCTTCACATGCAATCCTCTCTCCTCCTCCTCTCACCTTTGACCCCTGATTTTTTTGTTATACACTTCTTATCTTTACTTCATATTCTCCTATTTCTTAACTTTACTCTCTCTCTTTCTCTTTCACTCTCTCTGTCGCCCTTGCACTCTCTCTCTCTCTGTGTCTATATCTGTATTTGTGTAAATCTCTCTTTGGATAACCCTATCGCTCTTTGGATAACCCTATCGCTCTTTGGATAACCCTATTTCTCTTCTCCCCCTCTCTCTCTCTGTCTCTCTCTTTCCCTTTCACGATCCTTCTCTCTCACTCTTGCTCTCTATGCATCTGTATTTATGTAACACGCACACACACACTCTCCATCTCTCTCTCTCTTTGGATAACCCTGTCTTTCTTTCTCTCTCTCCCTCCCTCTCTCTCTCAGTATTCCGTTCTCAGATGTTTCCCCTCTGTCTCTATTTCACTCTATTCACTTCTGTCTCTCACCTTCCTTCTCTCTCATTCTCATTATATTTTTCTCTTTCCCTTTCTCTCTCAAACCACTCCCCGCGTCTCCATCTACTTCTTCATCCTCCCCTTCTCTCTTACTTTCTTTCTCTCTATCTTTTCCCCCTTTGATTCACTTAATCCTTTCTTTTCACAATCTCAGCCTTTTTATATATCTATTTCACACCGTCTGAATTTCATCCCCTACCGCTCTTCTCTGTTCCCTTTTTCTCCCCTTTTTCCTTTCTTTCTTCCTTCCTTTCTCTCTTCCTTCCTTCCTTCCTTTCTCTCTCAGTTTTTCAAAATCTCACTGTCATCCGAACACACACTTGCGGTGTGGTCCCATCGCCGTATGGTGCATCGGTAGACCACTAATCGTTTTCAGAACAGGTCGTATTTCCTTGCTAGCCACTTTTTCGCTTCATTGATAAATCTTCGACCCTTTTCCAAGCACCGTAGGATCACTCAATCTTTGTCATGACAGCGTGACTTGGATATAAAAACAAACCAAAAGGCAAAAACACAACAGCCCTTACGCATTCCCTCCCCACCATCCTTCATCCTTCATCAACTAATGTATGTTTTGCTATTTGAGAACTTCTATTTAATGTCGCTTTTGTCATTCCAGGAGGTATTGTTTTGCATTACATTTGGTATATTATTGTCGTTCCTGATATTGCTTATATTGTCGCTATACTCATTGGCCATTCTTATTGGCATTGCTCATGTTTTATTTAATGTTGTTTTTGCTGATAGTTTCCTTGTATTTTATTAGTTATTTTTATAGCTCTTGTTGTTTCGGTTGTATACATTTCTTTACTGGTTCTTACATTTAGTGTTGTTGCTGTAGATGATAGCTTCCTTGTTGTTGTAGATGATAGATTCGTTGTTGTTGATAATATTATTGTTGTTAATTCCTTTACATTATTTGTATAGTCGATGTTATTATTGTTGATGCTATTAGTTTACTATTCTATCTTACAGACATTCGATACTCTCATTTTTCGTCCTTTATTTTTCATTTAAAATTCCAGTGTTTATATATCATGTACATATAGGGTGTGTATTATTTATATATTTATAATTGATTCAATTAATTATTTTTGAAGTAGCTATTTATTCTTAACATATTTGAAGAATAAAACTTGAGCTGTTCCTTTTTTTATGACTGATTTCTATATTAATATAATATACACAAGTGGAGGAAAAATTACATACACAAACACATCTACAAATAAACCAAACACATTCGTGAAGTGGATCACACAAACACACACACACACAAACAAGGACAGACAAGAGGGGACAAACAAGGACAGACAAGAGGGGACAAACAAGGACAGATAAGAGGGGACAAACAAGGACAGACAAACGGATTAAGTCCCAATGCGTAACTGGTACTTATTTAATCGACCCCGAATGGATGAAAGGCAAAGTCGACCTCGGCGGCATTTGAACTCAGAACGTAGCAGCAGACGAAATACTGTTAAGCATTTCACCTAGCGTGCTAACGTTTCTGCTGCTCGATGCTTTTAACTGTCACAATAAAGAAACATTTCTTATGGCACCAGCACACAATTTACAGATGCTTAACTTTTTATATTTTCCGTGAATTTTTCACGGGTCCAGCTAGTCTACATTATTTAGTAAAAATTTCGGCCTGGTTTAAAAGCAGAGACTGTTAGGGATATGTTTCTGTCTAGAGACCGTGGGACAATTTAATCAAATCTTAATTTGTTTGATCAGTTGACGAGTAGTTTTCATACAGAAATATTAATATAGATATATAGTTTGTAGTAATTTACATAATCGAAAAAATTAATTGAAATAATTGTTATAATTCACAAGTTTGTGGTTCTTAGCTCGTTGAGCTCAGAGAATGTCTATAATACGTCGCTCGACTTTTTTAAAATAGCAGGCAAATTTCCATCAAATCATAGCTTGATATTTTAAACATCGAAGTAAACATTAGATGTAGTGGTTTTAGATATATTTTTGAAGAAAACAAAAGTGTCACGGCTGACCTGAAAGTCATTAGAAACACATGTGAACAGCCCTTGTGTCACAATTTCTTTCACTCTTTCTGAGAGACAAGGCAAAATGTGACGTGGCATGACCCTCCTTCAACAGATTATGTCATAACAAAATTGAAAACCAAAAAAAAAAAAAAAAAAAAACAACAGATTTATTCATTCATTAAAATGCGGTTCGTGGGGTTTGCAATGTTAAAAAAAAAAGAAAAAAAATTAAATACAGTAGAACATATCGATTTGCTCCATTATCACAAATCAATATCATTTAAACCAGGGTAAAGCAGTGATGGTGTGGTAAAAACGAAAGATGAACTCACAAGTTATTTTCTTCGTTGGTATTTTCTACATTTTCATTTTTCGTATCTTTTTGATTTGTTTGCGAATTTTTTCTGGAATCAATTTTTTTCGGCCTTTCTTTTCATCTTTCTCGTATCGATAAAAATACTATCAATTATACACTAACATCAATTATACTCTATGATTTTGTTGAATGTATGCAACCACTGTAATTTGTGGCCTTCTGGTTCGGTGATAAATCATTACTGTATTGATGTATTGAACTCAACACATCCTGATGCATGGCGGGCATCGAAAATCTAGATTTAAGTTCCTACAAGGGCTAATTATCAAATCCAATTTCTGCTTGGTTCTCCATTCGCTGAAGCTTGAAGAAACATCACTTTTGGCAATGTTTTACATCTGTAAAACGTTTAACGTCTGTAAACACCTTTTACCACCCACCCAAAATTCGCCATTTTGATACTCTTTTTTTTCTTTTATTCTTTTACATGCTTCAATCATTTGACTGCGGCCATGTTGGAGCATCACCTTAAAGGTTTTCAGTCGAAGAAATTTTTGCCTAACGGTCGCATCAAGTGGTTTCTAACGGCGGAAGCCTGAACTACAACGGGCTCATCCCACAGGGAAAGTTACTACTTACATTTGGGTACTCCCGCCTCTTCCATGCATATACAAAATCTTTTAAAAGGATCATAGAGAACAACAGTTTTATTTTATTCAATTCCCAGGAAGATATTCGTAATGCATCATCTTAGAATTATGTAAAATACGTATTTATATAATTGATGGTGTCTTATTCCTTAGAAACAGCTATGGAGCTCTATTAAATTATGTGCAATTTATGCTTTTCGTTTTTCTTTTTTTTTACTGCAAATTGATTCGTTTTTGTTAATTTTGAACATAGATATTTTCACGTGTGTATATATTGGTGTCAAATTTTGGTGCACGGCAAACAATTTCGGGAGAGGCAGGTAAGCTAGAACTTAATTTATCGATCCCGAAAAGGATGAAAGGCAAAGTCGACATCGGCGGAATTGGAACTTAGGAAGTAAAGGCGGAAGAAACACCGCTAATCTTTGTGACCGGAGTACTAACGATTCTGACAGCTCGCCGCCTTTAGATGCGTATATCTTGAGACATGCTCTTCCTCTCTCTCTCTCTCTCTCTCTCTCTCTCTCTCTCTCTCTCTCTCTCTCTCTCTCTCTCTCTCTCTCTCTCTCTTTATCTCTTTTTCTCTTTCATTCTCTCTGTCTCTGTCTCTCACACACATACAGGCATAGCTAAATGCCCATACAAACAACCACCCATACTCTGTCAAATGGCAAATAATTGATCGCGCAAAAAGGCAAATATATCTTATTGTTTTTATTATTTAAATTTTGGTGGTAGTTTTTTTTTCTCTCCCATGTCTTTGATTCGTCAATCGATTCGAGTCACTATCAGTAGACATGACAATACTATATACGGCAGAACTTTGCCTTGATGAAAAATAAATATAGAAAACATTAAAAAAAAAACACATCCATTTTAATCATTCCTTAATCAAATGGCTACGAAATATCCGCGATTAAACTCTACTGATCTTTCAATCATAGATTTAGCGTAGAATTCGTGTTGCTGAACTTATGAACACTACGGTTTGCACCCACGCTATATCTTTTTTATCGTTCCTATAGCAGATTTCTAATCTGATGGCTTATCAGATTGTAGCTTTTAATCCAGTATACCTAATGTATTGCTGGAACGTAACCCAAGGTCTTCCAGACGCAATAGCTTTGCAGGAAATTTTATCACGATAAAGGTCAACGAATCTTTATCTTACAGATCAAGATAAGAATTAATGAGCTGGGATTTTGTTTGGGTGATACTCTAATCTCTACTTGCCTCGACACGCAAAAGTTTGAAGTGTTACAAAGTAATGTAAACTCCGCCCCGCCAAAAGCTGTTCTTATGTTATATTCATAACACTTTGTAAGTATTTCTTTAGAGTTAAATATAACCTCTTTAAAAACATTGGACACACTTTAGATTATATTCAGGATGAAGCATTTAAAGTTCCTAAACGATGTAAATGTTATGAGTAATGACTATGTCATTACTTTACATTCATAGACTCCTATTTGAAATTATTGTTGGTGCTATTTTAGTTCATCTGCTTCAAAAAGTGACTGTAAAATAGAGAAATTTCTTAAATCACCATTTTCTCAATCCCAAAATATTCTCTTTCAGAACTAGTTATTTGATGGTTGAGAGTTTAGTATCTGATCTAGTTTTCTGGAACGTCATTAAAATCCCGATCTAGTGGAAAAATACACTATAACCCGTTATAGATTTATCATAGAACTGACTGGATTATATCCCAATAATCATCACCAAACGATTCGAATTTAGATGTAAGTTAACCAAACCATCAAGAGGCGTCTATGTCATAACAAAGAGAATGAAAAATCTCTTCACTGATTTCTAGTATATATGTGTGTGTGTGTGTGTGTGTGTGTGCATATATATATATGAAGAAAGAAAAACGCAGTTCCACTGCATAGCCCTTGCGGCCCAGGAGTTTGCTGTAACACCATACCATTAATTATCACGAGCCATATTTCAGTTAGGAAACATCTGAATGAATTCGAAGAGAAGCTGACACCAGTATTTCGCCCTATCGAAACAGACGTCATAATCAATACGTTAAGTCCAGCAGGCATTTAAATAAAGCCCCTTCTCGTTCCCCTCATTTTAAAATTTATTTTCAAGTGGACAGTCTTCCTTGCAAAATGGGATGGGTAAGAGATCTTCAGACAGCAGCATGTACGTTCGAATATCAAACATGTGTGGACACTTAAGTTTTTTTAACAAAATCTCAGCCCCCAAATAGTGTTTTGGGGCAGGTGGGGTTTCTTGTTTCTTTCTTTCCCTCATCGATATGTACTCCACTCCATTATCTGCAACATTTCCTCGAAAATTCTTCTCCTCCTCCTCCTCCTTCTTCTTCTTCACTGTCACTACTACTACTACTACTACTACTACTACTACTACTACTACTACTACACTACTGCAGTTGCAGCTGCTGCTGTTTTTGCTGCTGCTAATATATTAATGTCAGTAGTTTAAATATCAACATTAATAATAATAATAATAATAATAATAATAATAATAATAATAATAATAATAATAATAATAATAATAATAATAATGAATGTGGAAACACCAACACAACCGGCATCACCAACAGCAACAGAAGC
>NC_142946.1:9855633-9860633 GCF_046866305.1 Octopus bimaculoides
TACTCGTAACTTAGCGGCTCGGCAAAATAGCCCGATAGAATAAGTACTAGGCTTACAAAGAATAAGTCTTGGGGGTGATTTGCTCGACTAAAGGCGGTGCTCCAGCATGGCTGCTCGGCAATAAAATGGAAATTAAATCGAAATAAGCGTATAATAATAATGATAATAATAATAATAACAATAATAATAATAATAATAATAATAATAATAATAATAATAATAATAATGATAATAATAATAATAATAATAATAATAATAATAATAATAATAATAATAATAATAATAATATGCATTTCGGATTGCAGACAACCATCAAAGGCTTGCAATTTTATTATAGTCTGAGAAATTACCAGAAACTAATCATGTTTGTGTGCCTGCGTGTGTGAGCGCTTGCATGTGTGTGAGAGAGAGAGAGAGATATAGAGAGAGTGTGTGTGTATGTCTGTGTGCGTGTATGTTTGTGTTTGTGTGTGTATGTGTGTGTGTGAGTGTGAATGTGTTTCTGTGCATGTACATTGTATTAATCATTCCTCAATATATCATGAAAACTGTTGAACAATTGGAAAAGTGTCTCTGAACGAAATATTTTACCGATCAATCATAGCGATTATAAATGACTAACCATCCCAAATTCCTACCAGAAACCATTAGGACTTAGAGCAGAGTTCTTCTGGATATATATACAATAGAAGTTCCCAAAGAGGGAAGCATTTCAAGCATAAATGTTTCTTGGCAAGATTCATAGGTGGTTTGTCGTTGCTTTTATCCCGCTGTCTACGTTATCAAGGCGCATTTTGGCAGCGTTCAACTTCCGCAAAGTAATACATATTTTGCCTTCTGTTTAAACCCTCATTAATTAACTGTTGTTTCTGTTATTTCAACGAATTTATGTCCTCTTTACTCGCCAAACCCCCGCCAAGTGTCAGTGGCCTCATGGACGATGCTCACTCAGTATGGCGGTATATGAACCCCCGACCTTAGGGCCGAGATATCACCGTTCTATATGCACTTAATCAATTCGATGATATATTTCATCAGCAGATAAGAAGGAGTGAGTCAAACAGTTTTAGGAAGATTTTGCCATGATTAACTCACTAGCTCTTCTCGCGTATTCTTTATTGCTCTTTCGATGCCACACATATTTACACGCACACGCTAAACACACACATATACGAATATCCGCAAACACAGGCAGATTCACATATATACATGCTTTCTACTATAGTCATGGGTCAACCAAAAACTTGTGAGTAGATCTGGTAGACAGAAAGTGAAAGAACCGTGACGCACACACACACAAACAAACACACACATGCACACACATACGTAAATATATATATATATATTTATATATGTATATATATATATATATATATATATATATATATATATATATATACATATATATATATATATATATATATATATATATATATATATATACATATATATATATATATATATATATATATATATATATATATGGGAGAATTTACGAAAAAACAACAGACGAAGACAAGTGGTGTAATCAACAAATGGATGTATTAGTTAACGCCATATAACGATATATATATATCGTTGTGTCAAGCGAGAGTCATTATGCCAATATTATTAACACACGCACTGGTTCAATTCCACTCTTGTATTAATAGTCAATTGCTTAAATATCCTAACTAATCGATTGTTCGCGTAATTTGGTTAAGCGCTAAGTCATTTATTTTGTTTTTGTTTGTCAAAGCTCTTTCGTTTTTCCTTGCAGCCTTTTCAATTGCTTTCGTCTGAGTCCTTTATGGAAGGCGCGCTTGTCTGCTTGGGACCTTGTTGCTTGCGTGTGCGCGTGGCAATGTGCTTATGTATGTATGTATGTATGTATGTATGTATGTATGTATGTATACACCTGCATATTCATGCCTCTCTATGTGTGTGCTTGTGTATTTGTGTATGTGTGTGTGTCTGTGCGTTTGCGTATGTACTTTTACTTCCTCTTACGTGCGAGCTTGAATGTGTCCATGCGTATGAGTTTGTGTGTATGCACGTGCACCTGTTGTGTACGCATACGTGCCTTTATATGTCCGTATGCGTATGCATGCGTGTGTGTGAATTGCCATGTGTTTCTGTCCTCGTATGTGTGTGCTTTTTGTGTGTATGTATGTGTGTGTGTGTGCGTGTGTGCGTGTGTATGTGCATGTTTGTCCGTACTACCTATGTAACAGGAACGCAAACACACCAATAAAGGGAGACGGAAGAACAAACACACCCACAAAGACATACAAAAACACATACACATTTATAAATGTATATATGACAGGTTTCCGTCTACCAAACTTTGGTCGGCCAAGGCCCCTATACCGAGAACCTTGTTCGAAATAGAATATAATCCTGATAGAATTACATACCACAATACCATCTTAATTTTTCTATGACTTTTGTATTCCATCCTATTATATAAAAGGTTTTCCAAACTTTGGTATCCATCATAAGATATTTCCCTTTTGTTTTTTGTGCTTCATCGCACTTACATTTCTCGTTCTTTTGATTATTGTACTTGAATACCTACTAATAACAATTTGACCCCTTGTTTTAATCTATTTCAAAGCGTAAATTTATATTCACAACCTTATTTGATATCAACTTTTTGAACTACTGCTATTGTTTCTCAACTCCTCTATTAAAAGACCTTTATGAATAATAATAATAATAATAATAATAATAATAATAATAATAATAATAATAATGATAATAATAATAATAACAGCTTTAATGTACATTTATTAATTATGATACTCCAATTCCGCTTTAACATGAAAAGCTAAAATTAACCCTAATGTTGCAAATAACAAACTTCTTGTCTCAAGCCAAACTTCTAAATAGTGTGGCTGCTATTTCGCATTCTCAAATCTATTAGTAGCTCCTTTGATTCCTAATGAGATACATTCTCTGTTTGTTCGCACGATCATCGTGCTAACATCTATTCAGATATTTGACCTATTTCCATTATGTACACATACTTTGATTTAATATATAATTAGATATCTAGCGATGTTCCTAATACGATTACAAATTACTTTGAACCAACTAGACATTTCATAGGAGTATCATTTTTCATGTCTGACTAAATATTATTTACTGTTTTGTCTTCTCATTATAAATACTAGGTCTTCTCCGTCGCTACGCTGCCGGTAAAAATATTTGTTAATCATGCAGATACCTCCATAAATTGTTCAAATAATGTTTAGATTGACTAATAACAATTGAATGCTGTTGATCTTTCAAAATACTATTTTGTCATATTCAACAGAATAAGTATATCCTTTGAACAATATCTCATGAAATAACTTCATGATAAACAACATTCTTTGTCACAGTTCTTTTTCTATTATTTCGTCTCTTCTTGGCTGTGCTAACGAATTCTGCTTAGCTTGCATAAACGCGCTGATTTTCAAGGTCTTCTCTGCTGTTAACAACATAGAATTGTCCGTGTATGTACACAGGATATGGTAGATACAAGACATCTTTCTAAACTTCTGTACTTGACTCTTACTTATTGACAACTAATTAAGGTATAAGAAATAATACATTTCTAAATCTCTCAGAGAGATTTATGCAGTAGTGATACGATGAAGTAGTTGTATGCTGTCAACTGAATACGACAGTCCCCTGAAGGGAATAATACTACTGTTGGTTAGACCTAGGAAGCTGCACCGCTTCCTGTCGGCCTTGACATATTTCCTGTGTCTTTATGTTTACAAAGAGGAGACAAACACCTCCACCCAGCTAAGCCTGCACCCAGAGTATGCAAGCCGGTAGTATTATTCCCTTCAGGGGACTGTCACATTAAGTTGACAGCATACGACTACTTTAATGAAGGTCTGTTGAGGAATCGCAATCCTTGTACAGTAAATGCTAAATCCATGTCAGTGGGCTGAAGAGAAATTCGAGAAATGGTCAGCACAGCTCGAGTACCAGTGCAGCTGAGTTTCCTCGTGTAGCGACTGCCAGTGCAGTAACCTTGAGAGATACATATTTTGTAATAACATTACTGGAACGACAATCTTGATCTTGAGGAAGAAGGCCATATTTATAGAATTCAAAATTCTGGAGGATAGAGAAAAGATTGATTTTCTCCTGCCATAGAATCCATACGTTTTAATATAATCAATCACATTTCCCGAAAGTTTTTCCACAATTTTTTTTTTTTTAGCTTATTCACGGTTTCATTTTGTGTTGTTAAAATAGCTCTTGAAGACATCCACTGCTCATTTCTATAAATAAATTCAAGTCAGGTAAATATGGAGGATGTGGAAGAACATTCCATCGTGATGAGCTTATTTTTTTTTCTTGGGTTTGTTTTGAAGAGTGTGACAGTGCATTGTCATACTGAAGAATAACACCTTTTCTGTTTACCAAATCTGGCCACATTCGACGTAACTTTTCATTTACACAATCAAGTTGTTGGCAATAGACATCTAGATTGATGGTCCTTCCATGTTCAGTTGCAAATAATGGACAATACATTTCATGTTCCACCAAACACAGAGCAAGTATTTTTTTTTGTTGGTGGAGTTCTGGTATTGGTTGTGGCACTGGCCTATCATTACGTGATGACCATTGTACCTTTTCGGAGTCGATAAATTAAGAACCAGGTGCGTTCTGGGTCGATGTAATCGACTGGCTTCCTTCCCCCTAAATTTCGGGCATTGTGCCTAAAGTAAAAAATAATGTACATAATATATATATATATATATATATATATATATATATATATGTGTGCGTGTGTGTGTGTGTGTGTGTGTGTGTGTGTGTGTGTGTTGTGTGTGTGTGTGTGCGTGTGTGTATGTGTGTGTGTATGTACATATTTGTATACATTTCTATCTATCTATCTGTTTATCTCGAGATGTCTATGTGTGCCACCCACTTACACACTATCTATATGTATGTATGAACGTGTGTGAGTGTGTGTGTGTGGGGGGGGGGGGTATGCGTATACGTATACGTATTTC
>NC_142946.1:9875633-9885633 GCF_046866305.1 Octopus bimaculoides
GGCCTCTTTTGCTTAACCGCGAAGTTACGAGGATGCAAACAGACCACAACATCAGTTGTGAAGCGATGCTGGGGGGACAAACAGACACACAAACATATACACACAATACACACCCACACACACACACACCCACACACACGCACACACACACACACATATATATATATATATATATATATATATATATATATATATATATATATATATATATATATATATGTATGTATATATATATATATATATATATACATATACATATATATATGTCGATAAAATACGTACTTGACTTTATAAGATAAGCAAATACTGGGCTCGATCCTTTCGGCTAAATCTCTTCTACTCAATGCTCCAGCATGTCACAGACCAAAGAACGAAACCTGTAAATGTTGATAAAAGATTATAACGCTTTTATCTACTGTGCAGTAAATAGTAATCGAAAACTATAATTTGATACGAGAAATAACTTCAATTTCAAACCACCAAATTTACTTCTCTCAATCTGTCAATCTCTCTAACTGTCTCTCTCTCTATCTTTTACGCTTTTCCCTTCTCTCTTTATGTTTATCACAGTCTCTCTCACTGTTTCTCTGTTTATGTATACATATATATCATGCCTGTTGCTCTTCACCTATCTCTCGTGAAATGACATGTAAATGCTTTCATTTTGTTTTTAAAACTCAGTTGTCGAAATGTTTCGCTTTCATTTTGTGACAGACAACTATCAGGCAGTAAATGCTAGCTTCCAGATCCTGTTTTCTGATTGGGCAAAAACTATAAAACTTTAGACATCTGTAACAGATTCCTAAAATTTGTTTTTGGAATAAATAAATCACAAAATCTGATTCAGCGTGAATATTTACCTTAATATAAAAAACTTGAAAATGTTCACTTAATTTTAAAATTTCAAAATCTTTGACAACAACAAAAACGATCGCCACTCGGGTTGGTGGTTCATGCATCATAACGATTCATCAGTTCACAATTCCTTCCTTGTGGTCAACTACGTGACAGAGATGAGCATTAAAACTGTCACTTACACACGCTGTTGATTACACTTTGCCCCTTGTGACTTTTGACTGTCCCCACGTTGAAGGTAAAGACGAAAGAAGTTGTGACAAGTACCCTGACTTACCTCAGTTTGGAAGACTTCCATGGGGCTTTCACGATGAGAATGAAGTGCTACAGCAATTAAATTAAAATAAGGGGATCCTATTCTGACGGAGACTAGTATTTTGTTCTTTTTTGATACCAATATCTCTTCAGAAAGTCCCAAAATTCGGGAATGCATCTTGTACTTAATATTTAAATACAAGTATATTTAGATTCAAGAGGAGTCTTCTTTGTTTTTGCTCAGATCGAATAACGGTAAGCTTCACGAATTTATGTTCTCATTAGCAACGTATGTTCGCATAATTAAATATTTCAGCTCACTGCACCATCTTGCATTGTATTGAACTCTCATGTGCTTGCTTTTGTGTGTCTGTGTGCGGGAACACATACGTGCATACACACACACACACAGACACATACACACACACACAGAGACACAGACACACACAAAGAGACACAGACACACACACAAATATGTATTTATGTATCATTTTCTGTCTGTCCGTCTGTCTGTCCGTCTCTCTCTCTCTCTCTCTCTCTCTCTCTCTCTCTCTCTATGTGTGTATCTCCTTTTCTCTCTTCCACCTTGCAACTTCCTTTCTGTTGTGAAGTCACGAAAAATATTTTTTTAAACTGAAATATCGAGCTAAATCTAGCGCAGATACTACACCCTCATTCACACACACACATACACACACACACGTGCACACACATACACTCAAGCACATACGTATAGACAAATGCATCTCTCTATATACATGTATACATATGCATGTGTATATATATATATATATATATATATATATATATATATATATATATATATATATATATATATATATATATATATAATATATATATATATATATATATATATATATATATATATATACATACATATATATACAAATACACACGTATATGTACATAATTTTGTATGTACACACACACACAGCTACAAACAAACACACACCAATATATATGCATAAATATGCATACACAAATACATGTATTCCATCGCATTATCATACGAATATCTAGAAATGCGTGATTGCTCCTCTCTCCATTTTAAACGATGATATTAAAAATATATTTGAAGATTTCCTCTTCTAGATTACCATATTTTTTTTTTTCAAACTTATTTTTACTTTCCACATTTACACTGCTCTAAGGTAATATATCGTTATACTTCAACATGAAGTATAAACACCACTTTATCAGAATTGTCTGCCTGCTGGCCGCTATTCTCTCCGTATTTCTGTAAACATGGAAAACTTTTAAACACCGGTTTATCCTCCAACCTATTTCTGCAATTTTGCTCACTTTTCTTTTTACATCTTTTTTTGTTCTATTATTTCGTATTTTTTTTTTTTTCCGTCGATCGGTTTTTCAGTTCTTACTTTCTCTTCGTCTTGTAGTTCCATTTCTAGATTTTAATTTTATGTTTTATTTGGAAACCATTTTTTTTTCTTTTTTTTTTTTTCTTCCATGCAAATGTTGTTAGCTCCCGGGATTGGCATCGTTCATGTTCACGTACCATTTCTTCCTACTTACTAAGTGATAAATAAACTTTATTTTCTCCTGCTTCCTCTACTTCATCACCTTTTACTTTTTTCGTCATCTTTATTGTAAAATTTGCCAAACCTGACATTTCAATATTCTGTTGTTTAGTTAGTTTATCGACTCCACTATGTATTCAATTTTTTAAATTTTTGAAAATAACATTTATTTATTTACTTATTATTCCTTTGTTTATTTGTGGTGCTCATGTTTAGTTCGAGTGGGTGTGCGATTAAAAATCATGATCATCTTGACAGATAGTCTATTTATCACTAAAATAATCATATATTATACAATTTTGCCCGTTTAGTATTCAGAACCGCTCACGACAGGCTCTCATCTAGCGATTCTCATTTTCTTACCTTATAGCCCACTTCCGGTTAGGGTGCGAATCAATGCAATATGATACTCACCACCTACCATCTCAAAGAAATTCTAGAAACTCCTGCTTTTGTATTTTTCTTCTACAAGTACACACACTCACACACACGCACACACGCACACACGCACACTCATATATATATATATATATACACACACACAGACCTTTATAGTTAGGCAGAAATTGACGATGAGTATTTCAGTTTTTAAACGCTTATAACTACCAACTCTTGGATAATGTCTACTGAGAGTGGATGCCACCATCAAAAAGATATGCAGTAATTATCCTGAACATACAAGACATCGAAACTCGTTCTGCAAAGCAAAGAAAAAAAAATATCGGTTCACTAACTACAGTCCACTTTATCTGATTTTCATAATTCTCCTTAACCAGTTTCACTCGCAATCTTTGGCCAAGTAGCAGTTATTTTGAAGACAATCGTCGTATATTTTATAAGAATAATAATGCTTTCAAACAATTTAGTTCAAATTCTGCCGAGGTCGACTATGCCTTTCATCCTTTCGGGGTCGATAAATTAAGTACCAGGTTAAGTACTGAGGTTAATCTAATCCATTGGCCCTCTTTCCCTAAATATTTTGGGCCTTGTGCCTAGAAGAGAATAGAATTTAGAAAGTATATATTTCAAATGATTCGATATTTTTACTATGACATATGGTTGAATTTCACATCACATATACTATCAATCTCCTAATGAAAATTAATAATAAAATAGATAAACAAATATTTAAGACAAAAGCATTGTTGTGTTTCTCAAATACGTCGTTTTCGGTTCAGTCCTGGCATACTCTGCACTGGAGATGTCTTTTCTACTGTATCCCCAGGAATTTGTAGATAGACACTGTACGGAAGCCCATCGTGTATATATATATATATATATATATTCATTATGCATGTGAAGGACTGTTTTGTGCTTGTTCCCGAACTCTCAACAACTGATAAGTGTTTTCTTACGTCCTCGTAACTTAGAGCTTTCGATAAAATAAGCTCAAAAATCGATAAAATAATAAAATATGCAGGAGCGTTGATTTGACAAGATCTTTGAAAATGGCACCATACCCCGGACACTGATAAATGATTGAAACGAGAGGTGATAAAAGAATTATAGGGTAACGATATAAATAAACAAATTTCGTTTTCTTTTTTGTTCCAAATTGTGGAACTTCTACAATAAACACAGCGATTAAAACAAATTCTAACTACCATTCAATTTTTGAAGAACACACATATCATGTATTCCTGTCGATTTCATCGACTAACCCTCCCCTCATAACTGGTCCTGTGCCTAATGTAAAAATCAATAACAAAATTTTGAGTAAAATGTAAGAACCTGCGAAGCCGAAATTGCAAAACTTCTTCAAACATAAGTTCGCGACATATTTCCCTGCATGTCACTGAGTGCTAATCGCCTTTGCCAAAATGTAGAGCTTTGATACAAATCAAAGAAACCGTGTGTTATTCGTTCTGATTTTTCCGAATCCATACGTACACGGCAGTGAAGTTGCGCAGACTCGAATCGAAAGGAGGTTGGAATGAAATTGTATATAATTTAGATAGATCTTCAAACAATTGAAATACAAAAGCTTTGTGTGAAAAATAATGATTATAAAAGAAAAGATGAAATGAAATATTATAAAACTATTCATGATATTAATATAAAATTTGTGAAGAAAGTAAATTTTAATAGAATTTCATAAATTATATCTCTAGGCATGATATAAAAAAAAAATGGAAAATGGAAAATAAAATGAAGAAAAGATCTTCTCTCTTGAAAACCCGGGAAAACGCAGCAAGAGACCGTGCTTGGCTTGAAGAACCTTTCGTTGGCATTACAAAAGTTATGATCACGCATATTCAGATTTCCGTGTTCAATTGCGGAAACAGAGACAACTGAATTGACACGCCCTTTTTGTATCATCGCCGTCAAAAACCGCTGCGACTGGCGGACGTCACGCCCGTCTTCTTACAATTCACACAGGACCTGGCGATACCGCGAAAGAATCCGGTACCCTCAGAAAAGACGATTACCCTACGTGTATCAGGTAGTAAGTAGTCGGGTGTTGTTGGTCGTGATAGTGGGAATTATGGCTCTGGTGGTGGTGGTAGTTGTGGTATTTTTGTTAAGTGTTCACATGAAGAAAGAAAAGAAAACATTGTCATGCGATAGTCCCTCAGGAGTTGTTCCTATTTTTGTTACTTGAAAGCGTTTCCGATCTGACCCTGGACGGGAATCTCTGGTAATCTGAGTTAAGGTGCAATAAGTATTTCAATACATGAATGATTTGCATATACCAGTCCTTTACCGTATTAGAGATGCATGAATACCTCGCAATAGCATTCAATTATTTAAGTCTCCAGCTTATGTGTGAGAATGCTATATATATATATATATATATATATTGCTCGAAATGGGGAGTAGATAGACAGCCGAAAACTGATGAAGGGTCATTCTTTGTATTACTTGTTCCTTTCTTCTCTCGTTATTTGCGTATTTAACTACTAATTTGTTTTAGTATTTCATGTTGTTTACTGTTGGTGACATCTTGTACACATATGAGCATATATATATATATATATATATATATATATATATATATATATATATATATACGCGCATGTGTGTGTGCACGCGTGTGTGTACGCGGGTGTATACGCGGGTGTGTGTGTCTATTTCAGTACGTATGGACATAGATATAAATATATATCTATCTATTACATGTGTATGTATTTCTTGCCACTCTTGATTGAGTAAGAGGTAAGTGCTCAGCGAGAAAATTGGAATGCAATTTTGCTTCCTGAATTAATTGATTCCATTTTAGATCAACGTGTACAGAATATGAACTTGAAAAACAGACAGACACACACATAGAAACAATATATATATATATATATATATATATATATATATATATATATATATATATATATATATATATATATATATATATATATATATATATATATATATATATATATATATATATATATATATCCGTAATATACAAATAGAACATAAATTGCAAACTGTTGTTTTTATCTACACTACAGTTTCCTCCTTACTGCAGCCCACCCTAAGAATGAATAGCGCTCCGTCCAGGAAGTAGTGCTGTAATCTCAGTTACTAAATATCCCATGGAGACTGAGCTAAGTTCTGACATTATGAGATCTACTTTCCATTGTAGATATAGGTCCTAAATCCTCTCGGTTCTGCGACCGTCCCTTAGTGATTTCCTTGACAAGCACTCTATATTTGTCATGGAATTTTCGATTTGGGAGCTAAAATCTTTTTTCCTTTTAGCTTCGTATAGAAATTTACCTTGGTTCATTCAGGAAGTAAAAGGCAAAAATAGATTCTGGAAAGTATATTCGTTTCCATTGCATGAACGATTCCTCAAATCTCCTGCCCTAGACTGGAATCATATTGTTATCAAGGCGCTGGCATGGTTTTGTGATTAAGTGACTTACTTTGTAATCACGTAGTTTAGGGTTCAGTTCGACAGTGCGGCACCTTTGGATTAACAAATTCTTTGCGAGTGAATATGGAGCATGGAAACACTATGGAAGCGGATACGCATGGCTTATTGGTTAGGGTGTCAGAATCTTGGTCGTAAGATTGTGGTTTCGATTCCTGGACCGGGCGGTGCGTTGTTACCTTGAACATAACACTTCATTTTCCCTTGCACCAGTCCACTCAGCTGAGAGAGAGTGTTATCTCTCCAGGGGGAATATATTCTCCACAGAAACAGGGAGAACGGCCTTATGATGCTGTATGACTTGGGAAGGAACTTTATAATTTAAACTGTATGGAAGTTTGTTGTATACACACGTATGTGTGTATTTGTGTGTCTGTGTATGTGGGTGTGTTTCTGTGTGTGTATGTCTTTGCATCTTAGCTTGTGATTGTCAACTGGTGTTGGTTTGTTGACGTTCCTGTCATCCGCTGCTTCAACAGAATAGTCCGATAGAACAAGTACCGGACGATTTACTCGATTAAAACCCTCCGCGGTTGGGTTTCAGCATAGCCTCTGTTTAAAGTGTATAGTAATTAAAAGAAATCTGCAAATAATGAAATACACAATTATCCTCTTTAGGATTTGAACTGCAAAGGTACAGAACCGGATAAAAATAATATATATAACTCAATGACACTTTGTCTGACTCTTAAGCAATTCTATTACTTCGATTTCTGTACCAGAAACGTACTTTACGATATCGATCCTAGAAAGATAAAAGATAAATTTGACCACGTCGCGTTATGAATTCAAAATAATAACTAATAATTTCTTTATATTATCTAACCGGTAAACAAAAAAAAAAGTTGAAATGAAATATAACAAGGGTATAGAAATCAATGAATTTATCCTATTTTTTCTCTTTCTATTATATATTTTTTAATTTTATATAAGATTCAATGCCAACACTTTATCCATTATTGCTATTTCGCTTCCATAATTCTACAGAGATCGCTAACTGTTTGTAAAATGCAGAGAATGCCAAAATCCGATGAGTTTAGATCCAAGAAAGACATTTATGGAAATAATATGAAATTCAAGAGTGGGAAAGGATTGCACTTACAAAAAATATATTCTTTTTCTTGGAAAATAGTCAGGAACGGTAAAAGTTATATTTTAAGTGCAACAGAATAACATGGAATGTACTCCCTGCAGAAATCAAGGGGATAGTTTCAATATATATATATATATATATATATATATATATATATATATATATATATATATATATATATATTTCCGAAGGAAATTTAGAGTAATAGACAAAGAGAAAGAGAGAGAGACAGAGATGGAGACCAAGGCATACGGAGAGGGACAGGAAGAAAGCCAGTCGCTCAGAGAAATATGAGTCAGAAGCAAAAGTAGTTTGTAAGGAAGAGAAACGGAGAGGGAGTGCGAAAGAGAGAGAGAGAGAGAGAGAGAGAGAGAGAGAGAGGGGGGGGGGAGAGAGAGGGAGAGAATGAGTGGGAGAAGTTGTAGTAGAGATCAGTAGGCAGAACAGTAGCAAAAGAGAGACATGGAAGAGACGCACATACGCACGCGCGCACACACACACACACACACATACACATATATTTCTGCGTATACATAAAGATGCATATTAACATATGGAAACATTAAGGTTCCTATGTATGTACACACACATATATATATATATATATATATATATATATATATATATATATATATATATATATATATATATACATATATATATATAAAATCTTTTTGCTGCCCTATGATATATATATACCCACGGTGGTGCTCCAGCATGACCACAGCCACTTGGCTGAAACCCATAAATAAAAGAATAATATATATATATATATATATATATATATATATATATATATATATATATATATATATATATATATTATAATTGTGTGCTATATATAAGAGGAGCAGATATGGCTATGTGCTTAAGAAGATCGATATCTCTCTACGCGGTATTTCGGGCAACAGTCTTCTACTCAAGCATTGAGTCGACTAATGCCGTGACTCAGATGGACGGAAACTGTGTGGAAGACGTACGTATACATATATCCACGTCTGTATAACTTTATGGCTGTGTTTTCGGGGGTTTCTTTTTTTTCTTTTTGGCGATCCACCCTTAGATACTCGGTGCTGTTGCGTCCCCGTAACTTCACGATTCAGCAAACGCGACCGATAGAATAAGTACAAACTTAAACAGGGAAAATAAGTACAAGGATCAGCTTTTTCGACAAAAACACTTCTAGTCTGTGCTTCCCAATCCCACCCCAACATGGCTGCTGTTCTGTTACTGAAACAATTAACTTCTTAACATTATCTCGTGTATTTTCGTTCAGAGATGTCTAGTAAATAAATATTTGAACGAAAATAAACGTTCACAGTACTCTGAGATATCTGTCACTTACTTCTAACCGGAAGTAATTCGTTCATGATGTTATTCTCGTTTTCTATCATTATCTATCAGCAACTATAATTTCTATCAGTAACCTCATAATAAATCATAACTCATCCAAAATGATTTGTGAACTTATTCTTCCTTATATAGAGATTCAAAATAAATGATAAAAATATATATTTCCTGCAAGGAAATTGAAAAATAAAGTGTATATGTCAAAGCGGTGTTCTAGCATGGCCGCAGTCAAATAACTGAAACAAATGAAAGAATAAAAGAACTTTAAGAGGTAAAATGATAGAGTTGAAAGGTAAAGGTTTGACCACAGCTTGGCACTGAGATACATCATGATAGATTCAAGCCGATAAGGAGCAACGCCTGCGTTGACTTTAACAAGATCAACAACTACAACGCTAATGTCGTATATGTATTTCCAATTATTATGATATCTCTGCAACGATGTAATTATTCCAGAACCAACACACGACCTCAGATCAAATCACTTGCCATACAAGTGCAAATGCAGAATAAATACCTCAATAACACCAGAAGAAAAACAAATTATTATTGGTTTACGTCTATAAAGAGACAATTGTGCAAAAAAAGAATAAACAATAATAATAATAATAATAATAATAATAATAATAATAATAATAATAATAATAATAATAATAATAATAATAATGAAAGTAAGAATAATAGAGAGATAAAGAAATTAAGAAAACATGAAATAAAATGAGATTGAAGAAGACAAAATTTCGTGTTCTGAATGACACGTTTGAAATAAAAGCTGTTCCGGAAGTGCATAATGATATATGCTCTACCACATATATGGGCTAACAGATTCAGTTATATACTGAGTAAATAAACATAGTGAAAGACGTGCGTGAGGGTGTCACAGAAACAAGTTAAAGAAACGGTATATATCAAAGAGAGAAGGAGAGAGAGAGAGTGGAGGGAAAAAACAAACAGAAACGAACAGTAAGAGTGAGTGACTTAGTGAGAAAGAGAGAGAGACAGAAAAATGTGTGG
>NC_142946.1:9890633-9893133 GCF_046866305.1 Octopus bimaculoides
TCCAAAAACAACTATACTAAGTATATAAATATAAGCGATCATACGTATACATACACAGACATTAAAAAACAAAACAAACAAAAAACAAAATAAAACACTTATATACCAGAGACACGCACGCACACATGTGCATACATATGTTTACCTACATAAATATATGTGTGAATGAGTACGTTTGCCTATGTGTTGTTTTGTGTAAGTTTTTGCATGTATATTTATCTCTCTGCGTCCGCGTTTGAGTGCTTGAGATTTTGGTGAGAATATCTTAGCCAGCACTTGCAAGCGATTGTAGCCAGGTAGTTTTACTACATACCGCAGTGAAATGTTTTAACTCACACACTACTATGAGATGAGTCATTGGAAAATGGAAAATTAGATGCGCTATATATAAATTAACAAGATAATCATGAGGAATCTTCTTTTGGCCGTAGATTAGCTGGATCTGATCTCTGGCTAAACGAAAATTTATATGGGTGCTGAATGTTTCAAAATCTACTAAGTCAGCGAGCTGGTTGAATCGTTAGCACGCCGGGCCAAATTCTTAGCTGCATTTCGTCTGCCCCTCCGTTCTGAGTTCAAATTCCGTCGAGGTCGACTCTGCCTTTCCTCCTCTCAGGGTCGATGAAATAAGTATCAGTTAAGTGCTGAGGTCGATGTAAACGACTAGCCCCTCCCCACAAATTTTCAAGTCCTTGTGCCTAGACTAGAAATGATAACAATTATAATTATTATTATTAAAAGCGGTGACCTCGCAGTATCGTTAGGGCACCGGACGAAATGCCTAGTGGTATTTCGCTCGTCGCTACGTTCTGAGTTCAAATTCTGCCGAGGTCGACTTTGCCTTTCATCCATTCAGAGGTGTCGTTGTAATCGACTTAACCTGCTCCCCCAAAATTGCTTGCCTTGTTCGGAAATTTCAAACCAATATTACGAAATCCTTGAAAGCGTCTACTTGCTGCTAATAAAGATTTCTTTGAGATAACTCAAAACTGTATTAAATTTGTTGGACTCCAAATCATATGTTTGGGGCTCTGTTGTAAACAAGAGATGACTAGCAGAGAAAAGCCTCGTGGGCCAAGGAATGACGATACGTTTATTGATTTCGCATCACGTAGCACAGTAAACACTTGCAGGTAATGTTTTAAAGCAGAATTTGGGGATTATACAAGCCTATATGTGAAGGCGCATGGCTCAGTGGTTAGAGCGTCGAACTTACGATCGTGGGTTGTGAATTCGAATCCCGGACCAGGCTGCGTGTTGTGTTCTTGAGCAAGACACTTTATTTCACGTTGCTCCAGTTCACTCAGCTGTAGAAATGAGTTGTGACGTCACTGGTGCGAAGCTGTAACGGCCCCTTTGCCTTTGCCTTGGATAACATCAGTGGCGTGAAGAGGGGAGGCTGGTATGCATGGGCGACTGCTAGCCTTCCACAAACAGCCTTGCCCGGGCATGTGCCTCGGAGGGTAACTTTCTAGGTGCAATCCCATGGTCAGTCATGACCGAAGGGGGTCTCAACATGTGAAATTAGGTAGATGGCAAAACATAAGGAACCTATCTGACAGATCATGTTTGTCAACTCGCAGATTTCACCATTTTTCTCACGGAACCTAACCTACAAGCTCAAAGGACGCGACATTTTTTTATATATTTTTTCTTGACTACGAATAAAAAAACTATAAAAATAACTGATTAAGTGATATTAAAGCAAGACGGAAACCTGGGATATCTTCCGGAAAAACGCAACAGGAACTGAACTCAGGAATTAAATGAAAGCTAATGAACCAAATTTTCACGCTTAAATCGTTCATGAAGGTAACTAGTCTTTACTGCCAAAGTGCCAGTTAAGTGGCATGCAGACTGGGCCAATTGAAAATCACTTGACTAGAAAATTAATTCAAAGTCGAGAACAGGACACGAACCAGCGAGCTTTAGGGTGACATTCAGTACATTATCAAGTTAGCTCTGCACATCCTCACTACTTAATTATACACATGACAGGGGAAATTGAAAAACCTGTTATATATGCGTATATAATAAATAAATAAATAAATATATGTATGTGTGAGTGTGTGTCTATATATATATATATATATATATATATATATATATATATATATATATATATATCGGACATAATATTTTTCTTATATATGAATGTGTGCGTGTGTATATACGTGTACATGTCGATATATGCGTATATACATATATACATTGATATATATATATATATATATATATATATATATATATATATATATATATATATATATATATATATATACATATAAATATATACATACACATACACATATGTAAATATATATACACACGTACTCAGACGCACGCGCACACTCACACATACACACATCTTCCTAACGTACTGAAAATGTTGGTGCACAATACCGAATGTGTAACGAGTAGTAATAATTCTTTTTCCCGGTACCATTGGTTACTTGCAGAAATTTCCGCATTTTACATCCGGAATTTGAAGCATGAATGG
>NC_142946.1:9895633-9898133 GCF_046866305.1 Octopus bimaculoides
TCACGCCTGCACCACTTTCGGAGCAAATATTTATTTTAATGGAATATCTATGCACGTAACATGAAACATTTACGTAACATGAAACATTCATCGAGAAAACAATATATTTCAGCGAAAATTGCCTTTATCGAGGCATTTTATATTACATAAATTTGCCATAAAATGTCCACAGTTAGAAATGTTCTTGCTTTGTCGTAAAGCTAAGCAGAATCCTAAAGGACTACTTAATTTATTGTTATTTACAGAAACGTATATTACTTATATCGTGTTACCAACAGCACTGTATGCCAGTGAAACTTGGAAAGTAACATCAACAATATCCAAGAAACTGGGTGTATTCCACCAGAGGTGCTTGCGGAGAATATTGAAGATCTCCTATCGCGACCACATCACAAATAATGCAGTCCTCCAGCGAGCACAGTCCAGAATGTTGCAAGACATCGTGGCAGAGAGAAGAATAAGACTAGTCGGACACATTTTCCGCACGCAAAACCAACGGCACGCCAAAACAGCATTTAGATGGGAACTACCTGGCGGAAAGAGAAAGAGAGGAAGACCAAAAATAACATGGCGCAGATCGTTCAAAGCAGACATAGCAGTAATAAACAGAAAATGGGAGAACATCGAGAGAGAGAGGCTGCCGATAGAGATCAGTGGAGATTGTTGTCTGCCCAATGCGCCACCAGACGCGGGATGGAGTAAGGACTAAGGATATTACTCATACATAAGTTTTTATCACATAGTACGAATTGCAAATTAAAACCTACTTGGTAAATAAATATATATTAAACGGCACGAGAAAATGCCGTAATTTATGTCTGGATCGATATTCTACAATCTTAGTTATTCCTTGTAATGAACGGAAATAAGAATTTCGATCTTTACTCAATAGAGGAAGGACATTTTTGAATTGAGTCATTCTAAAGTGATTCCATCTAACACGCTTCATGAAACAAGCTAATGAGGTAGCAGCTAAATTGTCGCGCAATCGTCTAAGAATAACAGTATACCTGACTGAAATTTAGAAGCTAATGTCTTTAGGAAGAAAATTCTACATTTATATATTGTTGTCTTGTTGGACATGAAAAAAAATCCTTGTGGTAACGCTTGGAATACCCTTCGTTATAAATCTGCTTCATCAGTGCTGTCCGTGATTTTAAATAACAAGAAACAAAATATTTCATAAAATGTTGAAATGTTGCAGCGCATCGCATTTATTGTGGACGGAAATACGAAATCTTTACTTGGTTCGCATAGTTCTCAAGTTAATTAAGCGAAGCAAGGTAAATTAAAAACACAAAAAGTGGTTTGGGCTGTAACAGAAGAGTATTGGATAATTAAGGACTATAATTCTTTCTCTGTGTGGGTGTGGTAGAAATCAACGGGTAACAACTGAAGTATATATTTTTTGTTTAACATTTGATAAACATTGTAGTCAAATCGTATACGTGATTTCAATTAATCATCTTCAAATTTATTCTGTTATTGTGTTCAAATTAATTCTATTGTTATATTTCGGGGGCATAAAAGATAAAAAAAAACACGTCCTACTGTTTGTTAATGTGTCAATTAATAAAGTCACGCACTACAAATTAATTATTCTTTATTTTTATTTGAAAAATATTCTAACAGAGATCAAGACTTATCATACGGGTAGGATCAAAGATTCTGATGATGACAATAAAATATTAAACATTATAAAGAAATGAATTATTAATTAACAGTGCAGGTGTTTGTTACTTGCACTCTATTTAGTGGTAACAAGCTGGGTTTGTGCATTCGTCTTTCGTCTCCTTCGGTTGATCCATTGCACTATAAAGTCGGTGTACTTTTTTTGTCTCAGGTTAAGACAGTTGATAATTCTCAAATGTATTTTCTAATTCACGCTTGCATAGAATGTGGTGCATGCGCACCCGAGGACCTGGTTTTCAAATATGACATCTTTGTACTTCATTACTGTAAACCTTAATCGAAAAAAAAAAAATACAAACACACACGCTCTGATACAGACACACACTTGCATACACGTAGACACACACGGAAAGAAGCACGATCTCGCGCTATCACATGAAAGATATGCTTCTGTGCACCTGTATATATATATATGTATCCAAATGAGCAGATGCATCTCTCTGTCTCTGTCTCTCTCTCTCTCTCTCTCTCTCTCTCTATATATATATATATATATATATATATATATATATATATATATATATATATATATATATATATATATACATATATATATATATATATATATATATATATATATACATATACATACATATATATATATATATATATATATATATATATATATATATATATATATATATATATATATATATATATATGTATGTATGTATGTAAATTATGTATATATGTACATATACACACATATATAAATATATATATTTCGTATATATATATAGATACAGATACGAAATCAACAATTGTAAATGGAACAGTAAAAATCTTTTTTCCAAGTTTAAATTGTGAT
>NC_142946.1:9900633-9903133 GCF_046866305.1 Octopus bimaculoides
AATAGCAACTGCATTGGCATCGAATTATACTAGACTGCCTTAAAAAAACTTTCAAAAATGTAGTGTATATTATATCCCACAAATATCCAGAATAGAAAACACCTGTCATAATATTGTTATAAGTTCGCTTATTCAAGGCTCACCCAGGGTTAAAGAAATACTAACAGCAATAACAAATAGTGTAAAGAAATGCAGTTCAGTTTATGATGCCACCCACGAGAAGAAACTGTGAGAATTATTTTCGTGCATAAAAATTGCGTATATATTTATGAGAATACGGGTTTCTGCATTAAAATGAAAAAAACAAATTGTGACCTCGTTAATTTTATAGCTGCTCTGCCGTATTTCAGATATATATGGGTGGTAAATGGAAGATTACGTGTATTGTGGTCCGATGATAAGGTGTAGCTGATATATGAAAATTTAAGGAGCGTCTTCTTGCTACGGATGACAACCACGTTAGTTACGCCACAATAAGCATGTATTAATCGCTCCGGACAGTTAGTAATATATTCAAAGTCTAATGTTTGATAAGATCGTTTAATACTGAAGTTTATTAATGGGAAGATGTGTGTGATAGTACGCTTCATAAGCTTGACTCATAGTTCTTGAAGAGAATCCTGCAGTCATAAATATGGTGCATTTAAAACCAACGATATTAAATACACAGAAAAATAATAATTTAAGGTGGCCTGTTGTAAAAATCGAACACGAAGTACCAACGTTGAAATGCGAACGATAGAAAAGTTGTTATTTCTCAGGGTGATTGGAATGGCTTTTTGGACATGCGCAAGACTTTGTATCTTTAACCGAGCTTTCTTGCAAGCCGTTGGAATACGTAAGTGACGCGGACAAGAGAAAGGGTACAAAACACTCGCAAATTTGCTCATGCAGTTCCCGCTCCCAGGTAACTAGCGACCAAATTTCCCAAATATGTCACTGTGGATTTCCTATAATCACAGTGCGTCATTCGAATCGTATCTCCAATAAACTATTCATTAATCAGCTTTAAAGGATAACATGACATTCATTCTCAATTACAGTTGACTGAATACATATATAAATTTGTGATCGACGTAGAACACATAAGCAAGGATTAGGTCAATCGAAGATGAACACATCCCTTGACTGGGAAACCTACATAGACTGGAGTAGTGAAAAGAGTTGTGTGGATACCAACGAGAATCATCGCCAACAAACGAGCAGTTGGTCTCTCTGAAGAAAGCTTTTGAGGTAAAATCGAAGGATTATAATACTGAAGTAACGACAAAAGGCAAGGGATTACAATGAGAACTAATCAACAGGTTAGCAGATGAACGTGAAACTAGAAGAGGTATCGCAGTATACTAACATTATGAACATGGACATCAGAGACAAGAAATTACCAAAACACACTAAATATTGTGATGGGCATTAATGGGAGCATGCTGTCTAATGCAAGGCAGATATTATAAATACGAAATATAAATACGATAGCTTGTTTCAAAATCCCTTTTTATTTGGTTATTTATTACACTGTGCTTTTAAAAATGAAGAGCTTGCTGGAAATTCGCATAAGGAGAAGAGAATAACAGTAGACACAAAATTCATACGAGGTTAGTAAAACATATCGTATGCGATAGGTTTTTATTAAACCAACGCTAAATGTTAATCAGATAGATACACTGGTGGAACACACTTATTAAAGTTGAAATCATATATTATTGGGAGTGGGAAATCGTTATCCTTGACTGAAGCTGCTAATTGCTTTCAAATTCCAAAGACGACAAAGATTGTATCTTGGATTATAGAAAATGTTTACGCCACATTTATGTTCTATCTTATTTATTGTAAAACTGTACAGTGGAAATAATTGCTCAACGAATCGAGTCTCTAAACCGGTTTTTGTTTTTCGATTCTATGAATGGGTTTCACGACTGTTTGACAAACGAGTTACAGTTGTTTAGTTTACATAATTACCCGTGTTTATTTTACTTAAATGTCACACCTGTCTTTGGAATCGTTAAGGACTTAAATCCATCAGTAATTCTTTCTAATTTAGCCACAAGGTTAGAAAATTTTAGACGATTGGAAGTCATTCGCATCGACCCTTGTGTTCCATTGGTCCATATTTTATCGCACCCGAAAAAGTAAAACAAAAAAAGAAACTGAACCCACTTTGGTGGAGTTTGAACTTTGAACGTAAACAACCAGATGACATGCCAGTTTGTCATCCAAAACGCCAACAATTCTGCCAGCCAGTTCATCGTCTCGCCAGCTAAAGTACAAGTAACAGTATTGGCTTTTGAAGACGTCTGCACGACACGCTGTCAACTTTCAAGTGGCAGCCATTTTATTTAAAACCAGTTCTTCTGAATTATTTTTGCTTTACATATGGACACCTTTGATTTCTATTTTACTCGAATGGATCCTCATAGACATTCGATGTATAGGATATAATCCTATTATATGTCAAAATATTTGGTGCATTGTAAAATACTGACATAGATTCCTAGATTTC
>NC_142946.1:9913133-9920633 GCF_046866305.1 Octopus bimaculoides
CTTACTGACTTATCGATTCATTAATTAAGTACTTGAATCTCTGGATGTGTGCTTGTTGATATCATTGGAATGTTAATACAAATTTTGTTAGAGAAGTACAGCTCAGATTTGTAGGGCGAACCAACGCTATATAGTTGTGAGCTTCTATATTTTTATAGATTTTAATCGAAGGGAATTTTACTCACATTTTAGAAAAATACGATTAATGACAATGTAAGAGCAAAATCGTACCTGCTACAACCAGAGTTGTAATAGTTTTCATTTTAACTTAAATCTACAAAACTTCATTTTGATGCTAGTACCCTAGAGAAGGAAGTGACTATCATAACTTTCTAGTTGACCCTACCTGAAGGTAGGTAGAGTCATGTCCTTACAAAGTGATGCGAATGTTGGTTAAACGTTGCTGTCGTTGCTTTGCTCTTATCTAATTTAACTTATACCCCGAAACAGTGTTCTAAAGACAACATTATATCATGTGTCCTTCAATTTACAAACGGTAGGACATAATTTCAAAGACATTTAAGTTGTTATTTTTAGCAGGAAATTTCGAGCTCCCGTATACTCTTCTGATGTTATTTTTTCACCCACTCCTCTATTTTACAAGTTTATATATATATATATATATATATATATATATATATATATATATATATATATATATATATATATATATATATATATATATATATATATATATATATATATATATATATATATATATATATAAAGAACGGTGGCCAACGGTTTACAGTTATATATCTATGATATGAATTCTAGTCTCACTGATGACAATTTTTATTTTTCAGTGCATTTTGTGTTAATAAAAATAATTATCTTCTGACTTTGTGTTAATAAAAATAATTATCTTCTGTCTTTGTGTTCAGTTCAATCGACTAAAATACTCTTCGTGAAATTCAGTCCTTCTGAAAACGTTACAAAGCGTTATTTTTATGCGACTAAGACCCACATGTTTTATAGAAAGTAGATAAATACTGAATTTGAATAATCATACTTCATTTTCCTTGTGTTTGTATTAGTGGCATGTATGTAGCTTTTATTGATAACTGACATGTCGTGCATTATGAAATAAAGGGAAACAACACAATATGCATAACTATAAATAACATTAAACCAATATTTTGCTCGCTATTTTATTTAGATTGAAAATATTTCACTTCTATATTTAACAGATGAGGAATTATGTACATTATTTGCAGTATTTACATTATTTTCATTCGATGGATATTTGTCCTCAACACAACGTTTCGGCTGATATACCCTCCAGCCTTCTTCAGATATCTTGGGGAAATTTCGAACCTGGGTCACACTAGCCATTTGGAGGGATACCTAAGTGTATTAGCTCTCCGTGAATAGCCTCAATCTCTTGTATTTATAACGAGTAACTATATCAGGATGTGCACTAAACATCGAAAAAAATAGCAATTAATATCACATCTGATAAATGGTCAAGAGTGGAACTTCTTTATCGTAACTATCTCTAAACAAATATCACCGCGGTCTATTTTGTGACACGTCACCTTGTACAGTGAGGCAAAGAAAATGAAGTAATATCAAACGTTGGTGCCTATGACTTCTAAAGTAAATAGAAGTAATTAATCAAATACGATATGGCAGATTATCTGGCAATCCACCGAGTTTGCTATCTAGTGCTCGCCCAGATATATGAATATCAACAACTAATCAAAATATTTGATTAGATCGAGTTTGTTTAGAGGAACTCTGCCAAGCTTCCTATATTATTTATTTAATTGTTTCTTTTAATTTGTGCATCTAAACCAGCGTCAATATGGTTTATACCATACATACATACATACATGCTTACATAAATACATACATATAGATACACACGAGCATATATATGTATTTATATAAGAAAGCGATGGGTAAATTGTAGCCATTTTATATTTTTAATTTCGCGCATGAACATTGTTTGTTCTTAATTTTGTCGGCTACACAGTATAATTAGGGTCAATTGGGCACCGTCTGTGACAAAAAAAAACTGCACAATGACGAAATTCATTCTCCCAGAAATTTGGAAACGACTTTCGGTACTGCTTGGCATTTCCGCCGGAAGCTCCAATACGAACATTCCAAAGTGTTTCCGTGCCAATCAGAGTACATGTACGGAGAGTGTTAAAGATCAAACATCCAGTCAGCATCATGGTGTTTGGAGTGATCACTAATGATGGCGACGTTATACCGCCTTTCATCTTACCACGTGGCCTCATAATCAACATGGAGGCCTACATCAAGTGCCTGGAGGAGGTATTGCTGCCCTGGGTGAAAGGGTATCTGCTGGAAGATCCTATGTCTGGCAACAGGACTGTGCACCATGCCACACAAGCGGGAGAAAACAGTCATGGCTGACAGACAATTTCTTCGACTACATTACCTCGAACACTTGGCCCCAGACTGCAACCCTCTTAACTACTATGTGTGGGTCACACTTGAGCGAGAGACCAACAAAATTCCTTTTAACACCGAAGATGAACTGAAGGCAAGGATTATAGCAGCATTCACCAACTTAAACAAGGAGATCGTCCAGAAGAATTGCAAGAGATTCAGAAGTAATCTGGAGGCCGTGGTTGAAGCCAATGGCGATTTTATTGATTAAATTTACTCTTTGGTATTGAAGATATTTTCATGTAATATATCTGAAAAATGATATGTCAGAGTTATTTTCATTTTTGCGTAATTAAGACAATATATTCACTGCAACCTGTATATATACATATATACAGAGAGAGAGAGAGAGAGAGAGAGAGAGAGAGAGAGAGAGTGAAAGATAGAGAGAGTTACATTTATTCTTATTAAGAGACAACTGTAAAACTTTTGCCCTGTAACAGCTGTTAAAGGAAATAATTTAATATATGTATGCATGTATGTATGCATGTATCTATTTATCTGTGTATGTATGTATCGATCTATAAGTGCGTGTACGTATGTACATATACACATTAATATGACTACATAACTACATAGATAGATAGGTCGGTAGATAGATATATAGAAAGAAAGAAAGCAAGATATATAGATAGATAGATAAATAGATAGATAGATAAATAGATAGATAGATAGATAAATAGATAGATAGATAAATAGATAGATAGATAGATAGATAGATAGATAGATAGATAGATAGATAGATAGATAGATAGATAGATAGATAGATAGATAGCTTTGATGTACTTCAAAATATTAAAGCCTATTTAATGTGTATATTATTTCAGCTGAAATAACTAGAAAGGAAATTCACTTGACAATAAAGTAACACGTTTAGCTAAACGTGATACCTATACAACTCTAAATGATCAAATGGAGAATTATTGTACAGACAACAAAGTTGAAAATAAAATTTTAAAAAAGCAATTTCTCATAGCAGACTAGCCTCAACAACATGTTTAACATTTTCATTAAGATTTGAGACAAAAGTAGGCGTGATTTCATCAACATTGGATGTTAACCATTCATTTTCTGAATTATTCTACCTCAAGCACTCTAATTTGGAAGAATATGTTGCTCTATAAACTAAAAAGATATAGAGATTATTATGCATTGTAGATAATTTATAATGTTGGTTTTCTAATAATTTCTAATGTCTTCTGAATTCCATCTCAAAATGTTTCCCTTCTTACAATAATCAGTACAGTTTTTTTTTTGAATCATCAAAATGTTTAACTGAGCTACAGTTGTTTTCTTCTATCAGTAAGGCATGCGACTTAAATCTTGAATCAAGTGGTTGCATTACACAATCTGCCTCAGAAAAATAAACATAATACAAATAATCGCAGATGAGATATTTCCAAGCCTTTGCAGTATTGTGGAATTATTTGCCCTTAGCTACAATTCATTTGGTGACTTACAATTTACCGAGCTCACGTGAGATCACTTAGGACTCAGTGCTTTGAATTTGAATATAATTAAACATCCCCGCATTGAGGGACGAGTATAAAATTCTATAGTTAATCTCAGCTTTAGGAACATATATTGGGTCAACCCATAAACAATGAGGTTTATTTTTTACTTCTTTTTTTTTTTCAAAATTAAGAAAACAAAGTTTATTTTTAATCTGAAATATACTCCGTTTTCTACAATGCTTTTCGCCACTTCCAAAATTCACTTATCCGTGACGAAAAATATACCTTCAGTATTGTTCTGATCTCGTCTACAGAATGCATATCTTTTCTGTCCAAAGGACTTTGAAGACTGTGGAATAAATGATAATCAGATGGGGCAATATCCAGTGAATATGGTAGGTGGAGCATCGTTTCCCGTTCATACTGCTGCAGCCTTTGGAATGTCATCCTCGCTGTATGCGGCTGAGCATTATCCTGACGGAAGAACATCTTACGTCTTGAAACCAAAGATGGTCGTTTTTCTTCTAGCGCTGACTTGAATGATTGATTGAATGACCAAATCCAAGCCTCTGTACTAGTTCCTCAACCGTTGCGATGGGATTGTGTTCCACCAGGGTTTGCAGGACGTCCTCGTTGAACTCTACGAATCATCCAGGACGAGGCTCGTCTTCTAGCCTGTAGTTTCCGCTTCGAAATTTCTGGAAGTACCTTTGACACTGGATTACGCTTTTTGTCCGATCCCCATATACTGCATTAATATTCCTCGCACTTTCCGTTGTGCTGATGCCTCTATGCTCCTTTGTCACCTATCATTATAGCTTTGGAAAATTATCTGTTAAAATCGAAATGCGCTCTTCAAAACTAGCACTAAGAATAAGAATTTACTACCTGCTTTTGTAGCAAGTTAATGCATGCAAATAAAAAAACAGTATTATTCATAGGATGACCCAGCATATTGGTTTCAAATATTGGCGCAAAGCCTGCGATTTTGGAATAGAGATATGTCGATTATATTGATCCCAGTACTCAGCTGGTGATATTTTAATGGCTCCAAAATGATGAAAGGCGGAATTTGAACTCAGAACATAAAGACGGATGAAATGGCTAAGCATTTCGCCTGACCTACAGACTATCCTGCCAGCTCACCGTCTTAAGTTTGACCGACATATATATTAAAAGAAGAAATCTTAACGTTTCTGTAGAGAGGAAACCTTTTAAATTTCAAGTGAAATGACAATAATATAATAATATTTATGTAACTAAAATCATTTAAACTGATTAATACTCAAGTCATAGACTTAAAAACCAACGTTATTTGTACAATTCACAAGCCTGATGTGGTCAAAGGGAAAAAAAAACATAAACCTTCACTTTATACTGCATTGTCTGAATTACTCAAGTACTCTAAGAATCCTCATTTGAGGATTAAATTTGAGGACAAAACTCCGGGTAACGGCCTGCCACTTCGCGTGAGCTTATGTGTTCCCCTGTGTGTCGTATATAACATTTATACATATATATATATATATGCATACACACATATACAAATACGTATAAATATACAAATACACAGACTTTTATAGGCACACACACCACACACACACACACTCATACACACACACATATATATACATACATATATTTTTCTATGGATATATATAAACACGCACACATTTGCACACCCACATAGATAAACAGACACAGAAACATGCACATACATTCATACACACACGCAAATATACATACATATATATATATATATATATATATATATATATATATATATATATATATATATATATATTTGTTATCTCCCCCTTTCTTAGCTCTCCTGAAATAAGAATTTCTAACTTCCGGTCAGTCATTGTTATGATCGGCCATTATTATGATTGACCGTTGACTGAACACTATTCAATTTTTTTTCTCCGTGTTTTTCTCCTTGTCTCCGTATTCTTTCTGTTGAAGAGCGTAGCTCGAAACGTCAAAGACTTTCCGTATTCCCGAGCATCATACTAATATATACTTTTGTTATTTACACCACCTGTCCTCGTCTGTTGTTATTATTTGTATATTCTTCCATATATATATATATATATGTATGTGTGTATAAGTATTTGGAGAATCTATCTCAATTCTACCTATTAATTTATACGTATACCTATAAATTTACCTTACACACACACATAGAGACACGCACATATATTCACGCACTCATACATACACACATGCACACACATACACATATTCATAGGTGTGTTTCTTCAATTAGACATGCATCTTTGAGCATACTGCCATAATATGCAAACGAGGTAAACTAACCTGTTTATTTTCATTTTTTTCTTCTTTTTTTTTCCTTCAGCTATGTGCCGTGTTTATGTGACATCTGTTATGGCTATAAAACGGTCGACTTATCACAGAATCAGAGAGAAAGTAAAAAAGACGAATCAACGAGAGTTCAACTTTTGCATATTTTATGATTCTGGGAGGAAAATAAAACGTAAAAATGAAAAATAAAAGGAAGATAGTAGCGAAGAATGAGAGAGAGAAAGAGAGAAAGAGAGAAGGGGTAGGTGGACTTTATCGTAATGTGTATTATCGTTTCCAATGGAAATATTGTTGGCTATATATATTGGGTCATATGTCTGAAGTGATACGAAACAAAATTATTCATCTCTAATTTTATAATATTATAATACTTTCATAGATCTGACAGCTGAGCAGGTCACTGCCAGCAGACTCAAAATTACTTGCACACAATCACGAACACACACTCACAAACGAACATGCACGTATACACAGAGCAATGTTATATACATATATTTATGAATGTGTGTATACATACGTGCACGCGTACATACATACATACGTACATACATACATACGTACATACACAGATGTAAGTGTATACATGTATATATATGTTTGTGTGTGTATGCATATACGTATATATATATATATATATGCATATATATGTGCATGTACGTAGGAATACTCCTGTCCATATATTTGGTTTATATATATGTGTGCGCGTGTGTGTGAGCATACACGAATATATAAATATAAACGTACACGTATGTGAGTGTGTACGCACCCGCTTGCTACTGTGTGTAAATGAGAGAGAGAGAGAGAGGGGGAGGAGAGAAAGCGAGGGCTGTAACGTAGAGACTGAAATATCTCTCATTTCCAGAGGAATGAAAAAGAAACTTCAATAGATTAATATGTGGTTTAATTCGATATTTATAAGAGCACCTTTTAATTCTATTTAAGCAAATTTATGACATTTATCGCTTTTAATTACGTCCCTTGTTTCAGTTTGTTCAGTTTGTTCATACATATATATATATCGTTTATCATTTGTTTGGCTGTTCTATTTATTGGACTGCATTTTTATTAGGATACTGCCCCGATTCTTTTAACAAAAAATAATCAATTTACGTCTGATGCCTGTTCCAGCAATCTCTTTTGTCAGAAAAGCTATCAATGTAGTATTTGTGTTGTATACTATAGTTCAGTTTAATACAACTGGTTTCCACTTCTACTTCATATATTATCACCTTTTGCAGGGCTGGACAAAATATGACAGGTTTTAGGAAACTTTCTTTGTTAGATGCAGCTTCGTATG
>NC_142946.1:9928133-9933133 GCF_046866305.1 Octopus bimaculoides
CTTAATATTTAGTCTTATATATGAAAGACATTGTGACGATATAGCTTTTTTTCTTATTGTTCTTGCATTCGTATTATCGTTATTGCAATTTGTTTTTGTTTTGTTTACATTTCTGTTGTTTTTTTTTTATTCCTCTTGTCTTATATTTATTTTCTTCTTCAAGAAACTATATAAGGATATTCTTTGAAAATAACATAAACAACGTCAAACAATAACAACAACCATTTCCGTCCAAGAACATACGTACTCGTTACATCCTTATATCAGGTTCTTCTTATCATATATTTATATTCCATTTTTTTTTCTTTTTTATAGAGTTTCCTCTTGTTGTTTTTACTATTATTTGCCTTCTTGCCTTATATATATATATATATAAGGCAAGAAGGCAAATAATAGCAATATATATATATATATATATACAGATATACACACACTCACGCACAAACTCACACACACACACACACACACACACACACACACATATATATATATATATATATACATATATATATATATTTAAACACATATAAATATATATATATACTTATATACAGATATGTATACATATATACATACACACACACACACACACACACACACACACATATATATATATATATATATATATATATATATATATATATATGTATGTATGTATGTATGTATGTATATATGTGTAAATAGATAGTTATACATATATAAATATACCTATATATTTATGTGTGTGTATGTATGTAGGTGTGTATATATGCGAGGAGAAGAGGTCGTTTTTTTTTTCAATTATGTTTTCGCTTATTTCTGAATTCCGTGCTATTTACTCATTTTTCTTCGATGTAAACTTTACTGGCATAACTATAACAAAATCCACACCACTACCATATCTAGCAGAACCAACAGGACTCTCAAAAATACTACTAATAATAACAGAACCACCCCCACCACCACCAAACACAAACACCACCCAAAACTTCTACAACAACAAGCACATTATTACATTCCGCCCATCATACACTGCCTACAATAGGATGCAAACATTTCTCTTCTGTTCTGTGAGTTGTTTATATAGGTGTATATATATCTACATAGGTGTATAAAAATATATATCAGCATACACACATATGTTTCTACGCGTATGTTTCTTTAGTTGTTTTTATAGATGTATACAAATATATACATATATCTATTTTTTCTCTCTAACATTCTCTCTATACAAACACACACTGGTATATATATATATATATATATATATATATATATATATATATATATATATATATATATATATATATATATATATATATATATATATATATATATATGTGTATATATATATATATATATATATCTATATATATATATATATATATATATATATATATATATATATATATATATATATATATATATATAAGTATATACATATACGTGTGTGTGTGTAAATAAATATATACACTATATAAGTATATAAACATTAACTTATATATATATCAAAATACACATATATGCTTTGTTTACACGCATATATATATATATATATATATATATATATATATATATATATATATATATATATATATATATATATATTTATATGTATATATATATATATACATATATAGATATCTAAATATTTATACAGACACACACACACAGATATATATATATAGACGAATGCACTCGTGCACACACACACACGCGCACACACACACACGCACACACACAGACACACACACACCCACACACACACACAGACACACACACACAGACACACACACACATACATATATATATATATATATATATATATATATATATGAATATATATATATATATATATATATATATATATATATATATATATATATATATATATATATATATATATATATATATATATATATATATATATATATATATATATATATGTGTACACATATAATGATGCAGCCTTATTTTCCTCATCCGTTCTCCTCTAATTTCCACCACCATAACACACATCTTATTAATTTTGAATTGCATTCATACCCCGCGTTATTTATTTTAATGTTATTAGTATTATTGTTTTTGTTTTTGTCTCGGTCGTTTTTATGTATTACCATTATATTCTTCTGTGTTATATATCTCATCTTCTCGTTATTGTTGTTGCTGTTATTGAAATCTTTGAGTTATTTTTGGAATTGGTTCAGTAGTGAAATTTTGTTAATTATATTCATTTCATTTTAAACAAAAAATTTTCAAGGAAAAAATATAATGAATGAATTCTACGAATGGCATACACTCTCACAAAAGCCCCATGTATACGTGTGTGTCCGTCTATGTACATGTATGTATGCCCCTACAGACTCACAGAAACAGACACACAGAGACACAAAGAAGTACTTACAGACACACAAACATACACACACATACATATATATATATTCATATAGATTTAATTGTAACTGCACACAAACATATGTGTAAATATAGAAATCAATACTCATAAATATTTATTTACTTATACATAGATAACTACACATACACAAATACACACACAGACACATATATGTATATATATACTTATATTTATATGTATATATATATATATATACATATATATATATATACATATATATATACATATATACATATATATATATATATACATGTATATATACATATATATATACTTATATGTGTATATGTATACACATATACGCAAATATATACACACATATATATGTATACATACATATGTAAATACATGCGCACACACACACACACATATATATATATATATATATATATATATATATATATATATATATATATATATATATATATATAAGTCCCAAATAAATATGTTTCGAGATAGTATCATATGTCCAAATCGATGAAAAGGGCGAAATTCTTGAGGAATTTTGGGGTAGAATTTACTGCTGTGATAAAAATAGCGCTGCTGTAAGATGATGATGATAAAGATAATAATAATAATAATAATAATAATAATAATAATAATAATAATAATAATAATAATAATAATAATAATAATAATAATAATAATAATAATAATAATAATAATAATAATGATGGTAGCAACAATATCATCAACAACAACAATTATACTAATGTTATAAGCAACGATAATAGTAACAATAATAATTATAATTTTGGTAATGTTAATAATAATTACCTGTTTTGGAATAAATACCAATAAAGTATGTTTTATGAAAAACATCGCGTTCACAAAAAAATTAATAATAATAAGTCTGCTCTGAGATAAGCAGAAGACTTCAAAAGAATTGTAAAAACATTGGAATATTAAGTAAATATGAAGGCCTTGAAGTAGAGGTCTGAAAATGTGGCCTCAAAGACGAATAAGGGTATCTGTTATCATCAGATATTAGTTGACCACAAGAGAAGTCTCCCTTAAACAATAAATTCCTTAAGATACTGCCCAAATCTTAAGAAAAATAGTATCAAGCTTAAAATATCTGATTCCTATTAAATTCCTTCAAAACTGAAATATGAATTTCATGGTTTTCAAGTTATCAGATTCTGGTCTCCTTCCAGTACAATATATTCATGTTGTTATAGGTACACTGGAAATAATCAAGAAACATACCGACAAATTTTTTGACAAGATTCTTGAGAAATTCATAATCAATGAAACTCAAAATAATGTGTGGGCATTAACAGCCACTATTCTACGTCAGTTTCGCTCCATCCAATATATATATGCCTTAAGTTTCTGGTTGAAACTCGGTTAGTAATTAAATTAAATGCAATTCAATTGGAAAATAATAATGATAATAATAAATGCCCTGATGCAGTACCAAGCAGTGGTTCTTGTGGCTTCTGATCTTAACTGATTGGAAGTGTTATCATGTACATTGTTTTGTCTTCGTATAAAAGATGGGCTACAGCAAATATTCTGCTTAATACCACAGATTTGCTTGTCAGTTGTTTGACCTTAACCAGTTCAGCATGTCCCTTAGTGGCTGACGATATGTGCATCTCTGATCATGAGCAGAAGTAGTGGGGTGCATCATAGCCATGTGTTGAGAGGAATTTTTTGGGGTTCGGATAATTCACCGTTGGAAATCTGGGTGTTCCGTTCCACATCCTTAAAGAACCCTTATTCAGGGACCTTTAAATCGGAATGGGCTACTCGACCTGAAGAAAATTCTAACTGTGCACCACCTACAAGGTCATGCGCTGTTTGTCTAGATATGAGGTCACCATGTCACGCGCATATGGTTGTGATAGATATGCCTGGTGTACCCTTATCCGACGGGTAGTCATGGTGGATATACTGGGATTCGTATATGTGTACCCCAGTATGGCATGCATTGCTATCTCATTAATGATAATAATAATATTAATACTAATGATAATGATAATAATAATGATAATAATAATAATAATAATAATAATAATAATAATAATAATAATAATAATAATAATAATAATAATAACAACAACAACAACAACAATAATAATAATAAGTCAGTACTTGCGCAGAAAAAAAGAAGAGTATCATGTAAAAGAAGAAATGTTGGGATCAAAAGATCTGACTGAGCAATAGTGAATGAGTTTTGCGAAGATATTTGGTATAACAATTACGGCAGATTGCTACTGTCTTTGAATGAGGACAGTGATAAATAGAATAGAGAAAATGGTGGAAATTGGAGACCTAACTCCATTGAAATTTGACTATGAAACAACTGCATTTTGTGGATTTAAAAAAAATATATTTATGTATTCTGAGGAATAACATATACGTATATTTTTTTATGTTTAAAATCAACAAAATACATATAATTGGATGTGAAAGCGCGCTAGGTAAAAGTGAAAAGAATGAAAAGTAAAATTTAATTTAAAAAATAAAGAAATAAGAAAATAAAAGTAAAAAAATATGGTGTTTCATGGAATAAAATATTTGCAAAACTGACGATATAATTAACGGACTTGTATTGAGTTTGAAAATGTGGATGAGGTAGGGCTGTATATGAAATACT